>NW_017972947.1:0-663 GCF_001876935.1 Asparagus officinalis | reverse complement strand
AAATAGTTAAAATTTTAACAAATCATTTTGCAGAATAATTAATGGTGTTTTATTGTATCTAGTTACATCGGAACAGCTAGACATCATCACTTTTATTTCTTCACTGATCATATCCAATATCCTCTAATTATAATTGAAAACGATTCTATACTATCTACCTTCGATAATTAGTGTTCCAGTCCTTTTCTAATTTAAATCCTCCAAATATGAACATCTCTCTCATAAACATCTTATAAAAAAGTCGTTATCTCAAACTACAGCACCAAACTAAAAAAGAAAAAAGAGTAAGTAATCAACAGCCATCGCACCGTGAGGTGTTCCCCTCCTATTGGATAATGAGTTGGTCATCATTAATGATGATCAACTCATTATCCAATAGGAGGAAGACACCTCACTTGTCCCCTTTATTGGTCCCATATTTTGGGCACATGTAGCAAAGCTCAACATCAAATCCCAACACCAATTTTCCGCGCCCCACGTCCCGTTTGCCAACGCCTAATCACATGTTCCCTTCGTAATATAAACACACAACAGAATTATCAAACTCGTCTAAAAAAAATTAATAAATAAAATCATGTATATTTCCCACTAAACTAACATTTAATTTAATATATAAAAAAGACAAAAACATTAAGTCAAGCAAAAAAAAAAAAAGATCATCCT
>NW_017972946.1:0-5399 GCF_001876935.1 Asparagus officinalis | reverse complement strand
CAGGGAAGGAATTCGCCAAAGAGTATCCCGCGAGAGCGGAAGACCCTGCAGGGCCTTCCGCAAGGCCAGCTGCAGCAGTCCCTCCGGGCATCGATAAACCAAGCTCGAGTAATCAACCTTTCCGATTCAACGTACTCGCACAGCTGAAGAGCATCCCCGCGCGAATTACCATGTATGACCTCATGCGATTATTCAGACCCACCCGGGAAGCCCTACAAGAAGCATTGGCCGACTCGAAAGTCTTCACCACCCACTTCTCGAGGGAAGAATACACGAAACAGGAATGTACGATATGCTGCCAGACTACCGAGAGGCGCGTCCCTTACATCACATTCACTCCTGAGGACATGCTCATCAAAAGCACCTCTCATGATCGACCACTATACTTCACGGGGTACGTCGGTTCCCCGAAAGTGGATCGAATTCAAGTCGACCCAGGGTCTGCGTTAAGCATCGTACCTCTGAAACTGATCAAACACCTGGGGGTGCCCTCGAAGCGTTTGTCCACGACTACCACGACTATCTTCAGCTTCAACGCCACGGGAACCCGGCCGCTGGGCAAAATACGTCTGAAGTGCCGGATAGGCGACATGAAGACAGAGGTGACCAGTTATGTCATCGACGCCGAGTGTAAGGACCATGAATTTTAATACTAGTTAAAATAATTTTCTGGTATTTTAAAATATTTAATTATGGTTTTTAAAAGAGTATTTGTATTTTTCTTGAATTTCTACAATTTTCTATGATTTAAAGTCTAAGTTTTATATTTATTTAAATGATATTAATATTTATAAATTAATTTGATGCAGTAAAAATTTATGGAATTTATCTGTTGCGTTATCGATATTGATACATGTCATTTTGAATAATATGTTGTATTATTTGTATTATTACGTATATTTTCGTATAATACGTTGTATTATTAATTACGTATTATTTGTATAATTTGCCATATTATTTTTACTGTTACATATTATCTGTCGTGTTAGTATAACTTGTACGTTTTGCTGTGTATATAATTATCCCAAAATTGTTTGATTTTAAATACAAGTAAATATATTTTATTTATTAAGTATTCTCGTTTAATTGTATAATATGGGTATATTTCGACTGTTTCGTATCAACTGTTGTATTAACACAACAGGTACGTTTTTATTTGTAGATAATTATTCTGTAATTAGTTTAATTTTTAAATACCATAATTATTTATTTAAATTATTTTTGTTTTAAACCCTAACTTCGGCTGCAAATGGAACATTTGTAAATTTTACTATACATATGTGCATAGTGAGTGTTGGATTTGGAAGAATTAACACGTGACTTTACACATAAGTCCATAAGTTTCTTATGATTATTAATGCATATTTTAAAAGTTGAATCTAAAGATAAAATGCGTTTATTCATAAGATTTAAATCTTTATTATTAGATACATATGCATTTTTATTAAAAGTAGAACATAAATAATCATTTATAAAAGAAGCAGTATCATTTTTTATGTTTTCTACTTCTAACATGACATTATTTTTAGCATGAGATAAGCTAGTGATGAATGAGGTTAATTTTTTATTTTCCAAATTTAACATATCATTGTTTTCTTTAAGATTTTCATTTTCTTTAACAATGATATCAAACTTGGATACTAGTTTCTCATGATCGGATTTTAAATCTACATGCTTCCTTTTTAAATTTACATAATTACGATGCAATTTGTTGTAGGATTTCATTAATTTCCCATATGCACATGCGAGATTAACAATAGATGATTCATTATCGGGTTCGGACTCGCAAACCTCACTAGGGCAATCGCCTAGTGCCCGTGTGCACGATGATGCTCCATATTAACTTGAAGAAGAATCCTCCAAAGCTTATCGGATTGCCTCCAAGTTCCCTTGATGTACTTCAATAAATTTCCATAATTTGTAAGAACTATCAAAATGAACAAATTTGTTAGAGAATGATGAGTCAAAAGTATTAAGAAAATATTTTAACAAAAGCTTGTTCATATTAAACATTATTTTATTATTTTTACTCCACTTGGATTTTTTCGAAGTGGGTACAATATAAGCATCTTGAATAACTTCCCATAAATCGAATTGTCTAGATCTAACAAATATATTAAATCTAGAGCACCATTGGTCATAGGGAAAATTATTTATTCTAGGAGCAACATTAGGATCATAGCCTAAACAAGGTGCACAATGCATGTCCATAATATTTATATGTATGCAAGCAAGACAAATACAATCAAAACTAGATTAGCACAAAAGAGATAACTTGGATCTTTAACTCAAGTTGATTAGACCTTAAATCAAAGAGCACTAAGCTCTGATACCAAATGTAAGTACCATAATGCCACTAGGAAGGAACCCTAGAGGGGGTGAATAGGGTTTATGCTAAGCTAATACGATTTATGCTAAATTAAAACTAATTAACAAATATATCCTAGCAAATGAAATATGAACAATATATGTGTAAGGATATACAAGTTAACACAATGGTGAAATAAACAAGAGTGATAGTGCGCAAATAAACAATACAAACACACGATATGATCACGGAGTTCGGACCTTCCGTCCTACGTCTCCGCTCCCCACTCTCGGGGAGAATTCCACTATCACACTGGATTTTCAACGATCATCCGAAAATATTTATACCACACAATATCGGTTTTTAACGCTCACCGATCAATGTTCACAATCTCACAATAAGCTTAATGTTTGTGTGTGTAAACAAAGAGTATCAATAAAATAATTAAACTCAATAATAAAATCTAGCTTATGAAACTTGAATCAAAACAATAAAATAGCCAGAATTGAGTTTAAGAAAACTTCTCTATAGATAATAAGGGAGAGGGAGAAGAGTGAATGCTCAAACACCAAAGGATGATCTCACATTTGCTCTTGTGAAAGTTTCTTCACAAACTAAACTCTTGCAACAAACTAAAACCAAACTTAAAACCCTTGAAAAACTTATTTTAAACACTTCTTAATTAACCTCAGAAGTATGAGGGTATGGGGTATATATAGGCTCATGAAACAACCCCAAAAATCAAGAGAAAACATCACAAAAAGACAAAATAACGAAAACTAAAAATTTTGGAAAACTAGTCATTATAATGTTGTTAGTCGACTGATATTGTTCATCAGTCGACTGATGAGCTGACCGTTACAGGCCAGCATCACATCATCAGTCGACTGATAAACTCGTCAGTCGACTGAAAACAGGTTATCAACCTGAAACTATTTTTGAAAACGAATTTTAATTTTTTTAAAAAATAGCAAATAAATTCTAAAAAATGTAAAACGTTGGTAAAAGTTTATAAACATGATTATAAACATGATGGAAAAGGAATTTTTTTAATTTGCTCTTACCATTTGAGAATTCTCAAAACATTCAAAAACACTAAAATACATGTTTAATAAAACATGTGATTTTTTATTTTTGACTCAAAACAAGTTTTGAAAACTTATGGAATATTTATGTAGACATAATAAAAGATGTTTATGATGTATATATAGTCTAAAACATATTAAAACATATTTTGAATAAAAACACATATTTGAGAAAATTCACAAATGAAATGTGTGTGTATATTTGAGCTTATAGAATTAACACACATTATATAAACCCTAAACTAATTTACCCAAGATTGATAGATCTTTATTGTAGCTTGTCTTGGTAAACATGGAAGATGCTTGAACTTGGATCTTGACTAGTATGCATAGGCTTCATTCCACTATTCCACCAACCTCCATTTGATGTGATCGTGTAGGCAATCCATCTAACCTCCAACATATTGTTTGCCTAGAATAAATACAAAACACAAACACTAGATAAATAACATTAGTTATAAATTGTTTGTTAATCATCATCATAACAAAAGGACCCAACACAAAGCACATGCTAAGCCTTTGGTGCACTTCCATAATAAAATAAAGTTCATTTTAAAGAAATTTTATTGACAAATACAAAAGTCTCGGAGCAAAGCTACATTATAACAAGTTCACTCTAATGAGTCAAAAGACTCTTATTACATATGCATAGTAGAAAAACTTGTATAACTTTAACTTTCAGCATAAAACACCCTAAAAGATCTTTCTCATGTTCCAAATCTCTGAGATACAAATAGAGCTATCTAATTTTCATCTGAAAAAGAATGAAAAACAATGAGGTGAGTTGTTTGTTGGAAATTTGATGTAAAAAGACAAAGAAAGAAAATTTGACTTGTATTCTCTCAAAATCGATTACAATTTGGATTCCGATTACAAAAGAGAAGAGAATGGATTTGATTCTCTCCTTTGTTTAAGACTGGGTTCTTCTTGGTAGCGATGGAGTGCTTCCTTCGATTGATCGCGTCGAACTTGCTCTCCGTTGACGATCCGACCGTCCTTCTTCACTGGAACAATTGAAGTGCTTGATGACTTCGGTTTAGAACTCTTAACGAGTGTAAAGAACTCTGAACGAGTTAAGAACTCTGATAAGAGTTGTTGAAAACCGAATGTCTGGTTTGATGTGATTAACTTGCGTTGCAAGCTAATTAAGAACTCTTAACGAGTTTAAGAACTCAGAATGAGTTAAAACTCTGTAACAGAGTTGTTGGAACCGAAAATTCGGTTAATTGCCAAGTGGATGATACCTTTGATGAAAGGATCCTTCGGGATTTGATTAACTGATCGTTGATCAGTTCCTTGATCTCCCGAAGATCTCTTCCTTCCGATTACTCAACTGCCGAGATTTGTTGACCTTGGGTGGTTTTGATACCAGCTCCCCTCAACTCTTTGCGGTTTTGATCTCAGAAACCGATTGATCAACCTATCAACCCGCCAACCCCTTACTCAGTTGAGTAAGTTGGTTATTTATAGGGTGATGTGGGGTGTAACCAACCCCTATTTCCGCTCCTTTGTGGGCGAGAATCCCTCAGAACGTGGGATAACGGTTTTGAGGCCGTTCGACTTGCGTTTGAACAAGTCAAAACGCCTCAGTTGGCGTTCTGGGCTTTAACTCTGCGTCCAAGACTTGAGACGCAGAGTTAAATCTCTGTTAGAGATTTGAGACACACGGGTCGTTGGTGCGTTGAACTTTAACTCTGCGTCCAGAGTTTGGGACACGTAGTTGAACCTATTGAAGAACGCACGTTATGTGTGCGTTTGGTGCTTGAACTCTGCGTTGCAGAGTTAGACATTCGCTGGAGAACGCACAAGTTGTGTGCGTTTCGAATTTGAGAAACGCAGAATTAAACTTCTACGTTTGATAGAGGTTGTTGACTTGTAACCTCGTCTGCCATGACATTGCAAAGGCCATTGTTTATTGGTCTTTGCCTGTTATAAGATATGAGAGTCGTCAGATTGTAACTCTCACCAACGATCGTGAAGGCCACTGAATAGGGTTTTCATCAGCT
>NW_017972945.1:0-4269 GCF_001876935.1 Asparagus officinalis | reverse complement strand
ACAAAATTGTATATTCTATGCAATGTTTTCAAAAACACAATTTCATATATATAATCGTAAAAACTCAAAACACATGTATGTATATATATAACTATATATATGCATAGAAACCAAAACTTATGTATATATGTATAACTATATATATATACGAAGAAACCAATAAATGTGTGTGTATAGATATTGAGCTTAACATACTTAACACACATAATATAAAACATATACTAAGTTACCCAATCTAGATCTTGATATTCAATAAGCTCGACTTGGTACACTTGCGGATGAAGCTGAACTTGGATCTTGAACTACTAGATCTTGATATTCAATAAGCTCGACTTGGTACACTTGCGGATGAAGCTGAACTTGGATCTTGAACTTTGAATTGCAAGGCTTCAACCCGATCGACTTGGTACACTTGCGGATGAAGCTGAACTTGGATCTTGAACTTTGAATTGCAAGGCTTCAACCCGATATTCCATCAACCTCCTTTGGATATGATCATTGAAGCGCAATCCATCCAACCTCCAACTACGTTGTTTGTCTAGAAAAAATACGAAAACACAAACACTAGACAAACAAAATTAGAAGTAAATTGTTTGTTAAACATCATCAAAACAAGAAGGCCAACAATCTCCCCCTTTTTGATGATGACAAACAATTTACAAAAAGGATATATGCATAAAAGGAAATGAATATACAAAGTATAATATATCATGCATATAAGCAAGAAATGATATACTCACAATATTTCTCCCCCTTTGACAACATCAAAAAGGAGACAAAAGAATTAAGAGAGCGAAAGCTCCCCCTATCAAAATGCATGGGTGAGTATAAAATAAATATAGGGATTGCTCCCCCTATTAAAATGCCTTAATGAATATATGCAATGAATGCTAAGGCATACATATGTGAGCAAGCAAGAAACATGCTAAACACAACTAACATACAAGAAGACAATGAGAACACATATAAATATATCAATATGAAAATAGTGTCTCATTAACACAAAAAAAGAAAAACTATGTAAAAATAGGTTTATGAAAACAAATGAGAGAATAACATAAGAATCATGCAAAAAGAGTTTTCGAATGAAAACAAATCAACCAAATGAAATCATAAATCAACCACAATCATATAAAACCAAACCATCATTGATTTTCAAAAATCAAGAGAGGCAACTATATCTAGCTCTTGAGCTAGTATCAACCCATATAAACATTTTAGCACCCGGTAAATAAGATTTGGAAATAAACACCCAATAATCCAGAGGGTTATATAAACATAGTCCTCTCATCAAAACAAAAATAATAATCATGAAAACAAAAGATTTGATACAAGAAAAATTGTTTTCATAACCAAAAGATTTTAAAGTATAATTTTCAAAACCAAGAAAAAGAAAGATAAAAACATTAAAATTCTTGGTTTAAAAATCAAATTTGTTTTGGTACCCAAGAAATCTTGGTACCAAAAGATTTAGGGACATGACCCCTATCATTTAAGCTCAAAGCCCTTGGGTTATGAACCTATTTGGGTGTATTTAGTGCACTAACACGGTCAAAGCAATAATCACTCAAATGACCCTTCCGATTGCAATACGTGCAATGAAAGAGATTCATTTGTTTTTGTGGACCATTAGCTTGTGCACGGGAAACATTTGCAAACATAGATGATCTTTTAAGATTATTTTGCAAATAAGAAACATCATTAAACAAAGGTGGCCTTTTTGGAGCAAATTGTAAATTTGAAGCATTTTACAAATCAAAACAAAATTTAGCAAGATGTCCAAACCTACCATAAACATCACATTTAAAAACATGTGGTCTACTAGATATATTTAGCAAACATGATTTTCTTTTCAAATCAAAACAATATTCGGCCAAATGACCAAAACGACCATAATGATCACACTTGAACACACTAGCATGCTTATGATGAACTTTGTGAGAATGAGCATGTGAATGTGTAAGTGTACAAGATGAAGAAGCTACATGAGATGCACAAGGAGCATTAGAATTCTTAAGTTTGTGTGCATCATAACAAAACTTAGCTAAATGACCTTGACGGCCGCAAATAGAACACTTATAAGTTTTGCTATACATGTGTGCATAATGAGTGGATGACCATTGACATTTTTATGTTTGTGTGCATCATAGCAAAATTTAGCTAGATGACCTTTACGGCCGCAAATAGAGCATTTGTAAATTTTACTATATATGTGTGCATGATGAGTAGATGATGACTTAGACTTGGCACACATATCCATAAGCCTCTTATGATTATTAATGCATGTTTTCAAAGTTAAATCTAAAGATGAAATGCTTTTATTCATAAGATTCAAATCTTCATTTTTAGGCACATATGCATTTTTAGAAGTAGAACATAAATAGTTATTTATAAAAGAAGCTGTATCATTCTTTATGTTCTCTACTTCTAACATGGCATCAATCTTAGCATGAGATAGGCTAGCAATAGATGAGATCAAATTTTTATTTTCCAAATCTTGAAGAGCAATACTTTCTTGAGAAATGATATCAAATTTGGAAGCTAACTTCTCATGATCGGATTTTAAATCTTCATGCTTGCTTTTTAAATCAATAAAATCATTTTGCAATTTGTTAAAGGCATGTAATAATTTTTCACTAGCACAAGCAAGTTCATCACTAGATAAATCATTAGTGGTTTCGAACTCACAAACCTCACTAGGGCTATCGCCTAGTGCTCGTGTGTATGATGCTCCATTGGAACTTGAAGAGGAAGCCTCCAAAGCTTGTCGGATCGCCTCCAAGGTCGTATAGCCTCCAAGTCTCCTTGATGCGCTTCTATGAATTTCCATAATGTATAAGTGCTATCAAAAGAATCAAGCTTGTTAGACATAAATGATTCAAATGCATTTAATAAAAATTCTAACATAAGCTTGTTCATAATAAACATCTTTTTATCATGTTTGCTCCACTTGGATTTCTCCAACGTGGACACAATATAAGCACAATCAATGATTTCCCATAAATCGATATTTTTAGATTGAACAAATATTTTGAATCTAAAACACCATTGAGCATAAGGGAAAGCATTGAATTTAGGAGCAATACTAGAATCATAGCCTAAACAAGATGCATCATTCATATCCATAATTTGTAAAAATATGCAAGCAAGATACAATTAGATTAGCACAATAAGCTAACTTGGATCTTTAACTCAAGGTGATTAGACCTTAAATCAAAGAGCACCAAGCTCTAATACCAATTGTTAGACCCTAGATGGGGGGGGGTGATTAGGGTCTTATGCTAATCTAATCCGATTAAATGCCAATAAAAATAAGATTAGCACAAAAAGATAACTTGGATCTTTAACTCAAGGCGATTAGACCTTAAATCAAAGAGCACCAAGCTCTGATACCAATTGTTAGACCCTAGAGGGGGGGGGTGATTAGGGTCTTATGCTAATCTAATTTGATTATATGCCAATAAATATATCCTACCAAAGAGATATACAATATGATATATGCAAGGATATGTAAACAAACACAAGGGTAAACAAAAAGAACTAGATAGTGGATGATAAAAATAATGAGCTATGGACAATGGCGATAAGAAATATAAACATAAGTGAAGTGCGCCAAAGCAAACTCAAACACACGATATGATCACGGAGTTCGGACCTTCCGTCCTACGTCTCCGCTCCCCACTCCCGGGGAGAAATCCACTAACACAATCCGGTTTGGAAGCCGGAACTTCTTCTACACACTCGGTTTTCTAGCTAACCGAAAACTCTACAACTCACACTCTTGCAATCACACTCTACACCCACTAAGTGTTGGACCTAGCCGTGTCTCCCTCAAGTGCTCGGTTACACAACTCAATGTTACAATCTCTCATAACCCTAATATACTATGTATGCAAATACAATAAGCTCAAAGTGGGTGTGTGTAACAATGAGTGAAATCAAAATCAAACTAAACTCAATTATAAAATCTAGCTTAAGAACAATGATAATCAAACAAGTATATAAATGTAAAGCTAGAGTTTGAGTTTAGAAAACTTCTCTAGATCAAGATGGAGAGATGGAGAAATGAGCCCAAAACAAAAAGATAATCTCCTCCACTTGTGAAAACCAAAACAGCTTTAAACCAAACCCTCAAACAAGCTTAAAACAAGCTTAAACCCTTTTTAAAACCCTTGTTTAAAAACTTCTTTTAAAACATTCTTAGATGATCTGAAAAGAGATCAGCAATTGGGTATTTATACCCTCTCAAAACTCAGCCAAAAAACCCAA
>NW_017972944.1:2053-2941 GCF_001876935.1 Asparagus officinalis | reverse complement strand
GTATAAAATATGTATAAATATATATAAGTATGCTCTCTCTTAATATAAGTATATATATAAGTATATTCTGTCTTATATATGTATATATCTCTTATATAATTATATATAAGTATATATCTCTTATATAATTATATATATGTATAAGTATGCTCTCTCTTATATATGTGTACAATGTATACTCTCTCTTATATATATATATTTATACTCTCTCTCTCTTAGTATATAAGTATATATATGAATAAGTATGTTCTCTCTTAATATATGTATAAGTATATATAAGCATATTCTCTCTTATATATGTATAAAATATGTTTAAATATATATAAGTATGCACTCTTTTAATATAAGTATATATATAAGTATATTCTCTCTTATATATGTATATATCTCTTATATATGTATATATATGTATAAGTATGCTCTCTCTTATATATGTGTACAATGTATACTCTCTCTTATATATATATTTATACTCACTCTCTTAGTATATAAGTATATATAAGTATACTCTCTCTTTTATAAGTATATATATATATATATATATATATATATATATATATATATATATATATATATATATATATATATATATATATATATATATATATATATATATATATATATATATATATATATATATATATATATATATATATACATATATATATATATATATATATGTATATATATATATATAGAGAGAGAGAGAGAGAGAAATATGGGTATGCTTCGTAGTGAGGTGTCACATCCTCCTCCACTCATTTAAATTTGGGACCACATTCACATGAGTAAGAAGTGGATGGGGATGTGACACATCACTACCAAGCACAAAATTTGTGCTTGGTACCAAGCATACCCATATTTCTCATATATATATATATATATATA
>NW_017972944.1:0-493 GCF_001876935.1 Asparagus officinalis | reverse complement strand
GCGAGCCCAGGGGCGTCACAGTTGGCATTAGAGCTCTAGTTCCAGTATCCTTAGGATCATCCTGTGTCGAGTCGTGGAGCTAGGATAGAGTTTCCTAGGATTCATGTATAGAGTCCGTAAGGATTTCCTAGTATGAGTGAGGACGATATATGCGTATATCTCAAAATTTTGAGAATTTTTTTTTTGATGACGACTATTTGTATAAATTTAAAGTTTTTATGCAAATACTATATATGTGAAAATTGTATTGTGATACGCTATTTATAGAGGTCTATTTTGACTCCTAAACTCTTATTTTCTCTTGAATAGAGATGTCAGAATATGATATGTCACGTACTCAGAGATCTAGACAGGCTGAACCACAGCAAACTCTACCCGAGCCACATCAGACACCACCTGAGCCACAGCAGGCTCCCCAGTACCTAGTAGATCTTATGGCTCCCCTCGTCGCTAGGATAGCAGCAATCGAGGAGCTTGTGGCGAATCACATTAC
>NW_017972943.1:53924-102146 GCF_001876935.1 Asparagus officinalis | reverse complement strand
TTCTTCTGCCTCTGACGTGGCTACATTCTGATTTTGCTACAGTAATCTTGCGATGTGCTCTTAATCTGAGATGGGCATGAAGTAAGTAAGGAACATTTATAAGCTTAAAGTAGATGAGACGGAGGTTAGCTACCAAGCGCACAATGCTTAAAAAGCAAAAATCATAAGATCAAATACTATTGGTTGCTTAATTTTGAATTCAGTTTGTTATTTCTTGCAAGTTTCCAAATTAGACGGAGGCTATGTTAACGCGTTTGAATAATATGATATTGGTCAAATCTGTTTGAAGTATTATTAATTAGTTTAAAGTAATTTTGTTTTATATTCAATTGTAATTTCCATCATTTTGTTGGATTTAATTTCTACAGGTTCTGAATACACCATCTATTAGAAAGAAATGTTGTGAATGTAGAATATAGGAAAAGGGTATGCAACTGGGGAAATCCATAACAGAAATCCTAATGGAATGTTGTGCAACTCTTCAGTACTTGTAATTTGTAGGGTTCAAGTTCAAATTACATAAATCTTAGTTCTTATGTTGAAGATTACCATTCTCTTTCAGCGGTTTAAGATACGCCTAATTGCTGGGAACAAATGCACTAATAAGTGGACAATATATTGTCTTCAGATCTTCTTGATGTGGACATGAGCCATTGAAAACTGTTGGACTGTTTATCTTCTTTAACTTGTAGGCTTGTTCAAATACTTAGGGATTAACTAAAGTGACGTTCAATGTGCCTTTTGTACCAATCGACTAGACCTTCTAATTCATCTATTGCCACTTACTTGAAGACAAGGGAGTATATATTTACCCGTTGATAGAACCTTCTATTCAAATACTCTTTTTCTAGTCATACTTACTAATCAAAGGCTTCCTGGTGAGGCATTTACACCATACACTTTTTGAGATTTTACATTATTAGATCCATATGTATTATATTGTTTAGATTGTAAGATTCAAATTGTGTAATGATGTTGGATTTTAGGATCCAGCCCATTGTGAACAGGTTTTTCTGAGTGTTGTAAAAACTGTAAAAGGGATCATGATATCTTTCACCTTGGAATTTCCAATGTTATATTTCAAGTTTAGTTTGTACTTCTTGATGCTGACCATGACTTATCTTTTTGCAGAGGTCCACGATGGGTAAGTGTGAACTTAGCTTACTTTCAAGTTTGCTTACACGATTGAAAGTCAACTTAGCTTTCCTCTGTCTAGGAATGCGAATGAGTCACTGAAATGCAACATATACTTGCCTCAGCTCTGATTTGTCAAACTAGTATCTATTAGAATTTTGATGCATCTCAATAACTGCTTCGTGTCAACTGCAGGTAAGATCTGCAACCCTGGACACATGGCTTCCAGAGCAGGTTGCATTTATTCAATGTAATTCTTTGCACCTTTTAGCTACTTCAAATTACATGTAGTATGCGATATGTTTTTATACTCGTGCTTATTGTATAGACATTTGTATTGGCACATGTTTGGGGCGGCTGATTTGTTTTAATTGGCACTGGTCATTCACAGCAATGGGAAATGAAAAGGCAAATAGCTATTGGGAAGCAGAACTCCTCCAAACTATGACAGAGTTGGAATAGAGAACTTCATTCGTGCAAAGTACGCTTGCTTCTAATTCTAATTTTCTTGTACTGTGATTCTTCACAGTTCTACTTAAGATTTGTATAGAGAGTGAGTGTGGAGTTCATTAATAATGTCAATGACTTTCTTGAGAGAGCATTTGCTAATGGAGCAGAAGGGGATGAAATATGTTGTCATTGTCGCATTTGTTGTAATCGTTTTTGGTATAGTCGTGATGTTGTTTATGATCACCTTATTGTCAAAGGATTTGTAGAGAATTATTATGATTGGTTCTTTCACGGAGAGGGTGTGTCATCAAGGATGGATGTTGATGACGATAATGAAGAAGCTGATGATGTTGCTGATGATGCTCAAGACAATCTGGATGGGTTATTGCATGATGTATTTAGAGATGTAGCAGAAGAGTCTCCAGTGAACCAAGAAGATGGCCTAAGTGACGATGAAGAAAGGTTAACAAAGGAGGCAAAGAAATTTTATAAGTTAGTTGATGAAGGTAAGCAGCAGTTGTTTCCGGGATGTAAAACTTTTTCTAAACTCTCTTTTATCATCCGGTTGTATCTTCACAAGTGCATCCATGGCCTAAGCAACGAGGCATTTGATGATTATCTAGCTATATGGAGAGAGGCAATTCCTGAAATAAATCTACCAAAGTCTTATTATGAGGCCAAAAGAATTGTGAAGGATTTGGGCCTTGATTATAAGAAGATACATGCTTGCCCTAATGATTGCATGCTTTACCGTGAAGAAGATGGAGAAAAAGTTGCTTGCAGTAAATGTGGTGAAAGTAGATGGAAGGCAAATAAGCAAGGTGTTCCAGCCAAGGTTTTAAGTTATTTCCCTTTAAAACCTAGAGTTCAAAGACTATTCATGTGTTCTCAGACTGTTGAATCCATGAGCTGGCATGCAAAAGAGCGCCTCCAGGATGGGAATCTAAGGCACCCAGCAGATGGCAAAGCATGGAAGGATTTTGATTCCAATCATCCTGATTTTGCACTAGACCCTCGTAATGTGAGGCTGGGCTTGGCTAGTGACGGGTTTAATCCATTTCGGACTATGAGCATTTCGCATAGCACATGGCCGGTGATCTTGATAAATTATAATTTACCACCCTGGATGTCTCTAAAGCCAGAATATTTCATGTTGTCTTTGCTTATTCCAGGGCCTCAGTCCCCTGGGAATAATATCGATGTTTACTTGCAACCGTTGATTGATGACTTGAAAGAGTTATGGGAAGTCGGGTTGCTTACTTATGATGCTTCAAGTAAACAACCATTTTATGTTCATGCGGCTTTACTTTGGACTATAAGCGACTTTCCAGCATTTGCAATGTTGTCCGGATGGAGTACTGAAGGGAAGTTGGCTTGTCCTAGCTGCAACTATGGCACTTGTTCACAATATTTAAAATACAGTAGGAAAATGTGTTACATGGGTCATCGTCGATTTTTGAGTGATAATCATCCATGGCGGTTAAATAGAAGAAACTTTAATGGCCATGTTGAGTTAGGAAAAGAACCTGAATCATTATCTGGGATAGAGATTATGGAGGAATTGCGTGGCTTTGTTAATGACTTCGGGAAGAAACAGAAGAAAAAAAATAGAAAAGGGCTGTTCATGGAAAAAAAGGTCAATATTTTTTGATTTGCCTTATTGGGAGCAGAATACATGTCGGCACTTGCTAGATTTAATGCACATAGAGAAGAATGTGTGTGATAATATAATTGGGACATTATTAGATATTCCTGAAAAGACGAAGGATCATGTCAGAGCTCGTTTTGATTTGCACCATATGGGCATAAGAAGAGATTTACACCCAACTAAGTCAGCTGATGGTCGGCATTTTACATTCGCTAAAGCATGCTTTTCGATGACGATGGAGGAGAAAAAGATATTTTGTGGTGTGTTAAAAAATGCTAAAATGCCGCATGGTTGTGCAGCAAATATCTCGAGGTGTGTCAATGTTAATGGGAAAAAAATATCAGGGTATAAGACACACGATGCTCATTTTCTCATGCAGTATTTGCTTTCAGTTGCTCTGAGAAGGACTATGACTTTTTGCTCGTTATATCTACATGATGGTGTGAAGACAAGATTTAATAGATATACAAGAAAGTATGATGAAGTCATTGATGATGATGAGCCATCACCTATTTTTCCAAAGATAGGTCATCCAGTGGGCGGAAAGAGGAAAAGGAAAGGCAAAGCATTTGCATTGGATGATGTAGATTGGGTTAATGCACATAGATATGCTTTATTCAATTGCGGTAATAGGGAAGTTGGGGAGTATATTAGGTATACTTTATTTATTAAATCTTTATATATTATTTTTTGTATTCTTTAAATTCCACTATATAACATATTATGTTTGTTTCTTATTAATACAGAGAGCACAAACTCTTGATTGAGAATCAACCGAGAAAACGAGGTAGAAGAAGAAAATGGGTAGAAGCTCAAAGGCATAGTAAGGATTTTCTTGTATGGTTTAAAGACACCGTGGCTGAATCTCAATCAATACCCAAATACATGAAGTTTTTTTCGATGGGTCCTAACAATATCGCCAAGAGATATAAAGGATATTATATTAATGGCTATACTTTCTACATCAAAGCACGCGATGATACATGCAAAACTCAAAATAGTGGTGTTTCTTTGTTAAGTGAAGTGGATAGTTATGCAAGCTCTAGAGACCATAATCCTATAACTGCTAAAGTGGCATTCTATGGAGTCATACAAGATATCATTGAACTAGACTACTGGGGCAATTTTAGTGTTGTTTTGTTTAAGTGTGATTGGTTTCAGCATGACACGGATGAATATGGGCTTACTCGTGTAAATTTTAACAACAAATGTCATACAAATGATCCTTTTGTGATGGCATGCCAAGTGCATCAAGTTTTTTATGTGAAAGACCCTGTTGAAGAGGTTAATAAGAATTGGCATTATGTTTTGAAGATTCCAAGCAATGTGTTTGAAGATCTTGGTGTCACTCATAGCGATCAATATTGGGCCGAGAGTGATGACAACGGAATGGATTCGATTGCAAGAATTGATGATGATGATGATGCAGTTAATATTGGTTGGTGTAGAGATGGTTTGCCAAGATCCATTGTTGACATTCCGCCAAACATGGAGGAGCTAGAAGATGAAAATGAAGAAGAATCAGAAGGTGGAGATCAAGATGAAACAGAAAGTGGAAATCAAGATGAATCAGATTGGGATTAGATGGAGGATAGTCCTTTTGTCTTCAATACTTTGTACTTGTGTCAAGATTGGAATTGGATGTGTTGCTTATTTTTGAACTATGCATTTGGTCATTTTCCCATTCAAACTAACTCATGCTTCATTGTCTTCCTGTATGGATTTTTCTTAGCTAGTTTTATGCTCATTCATTGGATGATTCAGGTCTGACCCCAAAAATTTTTGATGAAACATGCACTGAACTTTATTGGATGATTCTGATCAAAACCCATGTTTTAATTTTGGAAGATAACAACTTATGAACACTAAAATACCTATCTGACATTATTATTATTATTATACTAATTCGGTAAAATTTAATAGTGCCTCTCCTTTTTTGTAGGCTAAACATAAATGGAAACTAAGCAAGTGAAAATTGAGATTCATTATGCCTCTCCTTTTTTTGGCATTGAGCACCTTGTTATTGCATGATTCCTAGGCTGTTTGCAATAAACTTTATAACAAACTTGATTTCATCGATGAAAACTCTTGGAATGTAGGTGTTCTCATTGTGCTTGGGTTGGGAACTGTGTTTCGGCTTGCATTGGAGTGCTGCCAAGACTGGGGATCTCGAAGACACGTGCACGGCATAAATATACTTGTATGTATAATAATACACTTCATTATACAAAGAATGCCAGTTTCAGTTTTTGTGGGTTTTAGCTTGATCATTCTTTTCATTTATTACTAGTTAATCACTTCTCTTTGAGTGATGGAAACAGTTGGTGATTCTAGATCAAGTTCAAAAGAGAAGAGATCATTTGAGGTAAATTCTTTTAAAAATCCTATATTAGTTCATCATGGACATAAAACAGCTCTTCATATTATTTATTTCTTGGTAACATGCTAGCTTGCATAATAACTTCTGAAGCATTCATTTTGTGTCAAATTTATAAGGGGTAAACAGTATTCATTTTGTGTCAAATTTGATATGGAGGACCAGAATGCTATTGAAAGATATTTTCTAGTTTCTAAACAATTACCTGTTTTTGGTAAAATTTATTTTTTTATTTTTTAGTTTTGAGTCCACATAAGGCTTTTCTTTTATGTGAGAATATTAGTTTTTGATGATATATGTTTAAAGAGGTCCACACAACTCCGTAGTTTGAAGGATGTACGTATAGTTTCAAGTGGTATGATATATGTTTACATCTTACAATTTTTTACTGTTGTTTCCTGTTCCGCGCGCACCTATGTTGCTGTAAAAGACACATTAATCTTACAAAAGAAATCAAATTCCAATTTGACTGTTATATGTTGTTTTAAGCATATATGCAACTGTGAAGAGTAAGAATTATGGCATTCTTAGTGACTGAACTCTTGAGTTTCCGAGATTTTTGGTAACTGGCCTTTGGATTGCTTTCTCTAGCTCAGGCTTGAGTCAAAAGTGGACTCACTGATTCTGAAGTTAAATGTGAGTTTCTCAGTTAAATGTGAGTTTCTCAGTTAATCTGTTCCTTTAGAATCAGTGAGTTGCTTTTAATTCCTGTAAACAACCTCTCAACATGTAGCGGTTAAGACCAATGGTATTTGACCCTCTTGAATTCTATATTATGATGGTAGGAGCCCCGTGCACTTTGTTATCCTCTATACTAAGTTGCTTGTGATACAATCCGCAATACTTTAAGTTGTTGGAATATTGTCCCATATACTCACTGATTCTGAAGTTAAATGTGACTTCCAAAATTCGTTGCAGGATAATACTCATTGTTTCTTACTTTTTATCTATTTTTTCGTCCTTCGTTGCAACAGATTTCTTTTTTTACAATCCTTCAACTTAATACAATCCATTTAAAGTCCTTGCATTTCTTATTTTGTAGGTCATGAGCAAACCTCTTGCAACGAAGCGTAAAAAGATCTTTTATCCTCCTCTACATGTGACAAATCTTGCGAGGATGAATCAATCCAAATCCTGCAGCCAACAACTTGATGGAAGCAATGTACCAAGGATGAAAATAAAGCAGGTTACAAGCAAGTTGCGAAAGCAAGTTCAGAGTGTAGATAGATGAGGAGATAAGAGAAGATGAACAGAGAGAGGTTGACGAAGACGAAGATGAAGAGATAAGGGAAGATGAACAAAGAGAGGTACAACAGCCCAAAAATCATAGAGGGCCAACTAAGTGTTTAAAAGTATATGAATGAGGCATAGATGCACGTCCAGTTGTAATTTTAGACAAATTTAGGGTACCTATTGGACTGACAGATAATATCTTAAATGAACTTAGTAGTTTTCTGGGTACCCTTGGAAGAAATCCAAGACGAACACCACTAGATAAGAATTGGCACGACATTGGGAAAGAAGACAAAGATAGTTTGTGGGAATATGTGAAGGTATGATATAGCACAAAAAAATCATTTTGTGTAATGACAAGGTAGATTTTAACTTGTATATTGTTATGTCATTGTAGGAGAAGTATTCAATTGCCGATTCAGGACGAAAATGGACCTTGCAAACAATTAATAGTGCATGGAGGCGGTGGAAGTGCTTGCTGAAACGTCAATACTTTACAGGTTTAAAAAATGATGGAGAAAGATGGAAAAAGCGCCCCAAGACTGTTCCCAAGGATCAATTTAGGGCTTTACTAAAGATTTGGCATTCTCAAAATGCAAGGGTAATCTTTTTCTCCTTTAGCATGTTCGTTGTTCTGAATATTTCTATATAAATAATGTAAGCCAAGTAGTACCTAGTGCTTAAATCAGGCTAAACATATATAGCTTGATAAGTATCATTATACACAGTCATATATCAACTATAGTCTTTATTATATGTCATCAGAAAAATGTGATCCCAGAAACTGCTTGGTCCTATTTCATCTCTGATAACCATCCCAATATACAAATGATTAAGCATGTTTGATACGACTAGATTGTGGAACCACGTTAGTGCTATGTATCAATTTTTTTTCAAATAGATAACTTGTTAAATACTTTATACAAAATATACATCTAATTACCTCAACATATATATACATGCATTTAAAAAAAGTTTCTGTTTAGATGAATATTTACAATCTGCTTGCTTGCTTGTTGTTCCCACATACTCAGTATTCTTTCTTTCTTTTTACTACTATAGTTTCTCTTGTTGCAATTTACTTATTACAATTTACTTATTAGAAGTTCTATGATTATGTAGAAAGCAAGTGAAAAGAATAAGGAAACTCGAAACAGTCAAACGCTCTTGCACACAGCAGGTTCAAAAAGTTTCGCAAGAATTCGCAGAGATATGGTAATCATGATGTTTATTTATGATTTACAGTGTAATTATGCATTAATAATAGCTCTCAGTCTCTGTTTTAAGATCTGTAATGTTTTTCCGCCATTAAACACGTACTTAAATTTCTTCCCATATATGTTATTAGCATTTATTTTTTAACAAAGCCAGATAGATACAAGGAACCATCTCTGAGTTGTCCATGAATCTCTGTGTATTGGCCTTTTAAGCCCTCTATTAAAGGGTTTCTAAGCTGTAAAGGGTTTGTCTCCACCCACTTCCTAATATACATTGGGTTGTTTGTTGATAGACCCCTCACCATCGAAAATACATAATGCGCGGGGAAAAACAATTTCAAGCCAGTGTTATCACATTTATATTGAATAGCCAGTTTACCATCAGAAGCTGCAGTATAAGCGAATTAATTCTTTTATCAATATGACTATTGTGAGTTGGCAGAGAAAACTCGGACACAAGCTTTCGAGGAAAATATTTACAGATAAAACACAAAAAAAAACTAAGTGAAAGGCTTGAATGTGATTTTTTTTTTTTAATTTGTTATTTGGGGGTCATTTTCTACGTGCATTAGTCGTAATGGAGAATAGCAAAGCAACTTCTACCAAACTTCATAGATGGGGGTCATTTTCTACGTGCATTAGTCGTAATGGAGAATAGCAAAGCAACTTCTACCAAACTTCATAGAGCAAAGGATACAACATCTTCTTGGGTGAAAACAGAGATGGAAACTTTGAAACTGTTGCTTACTAAATTGAGGAGCAATGGATCCATGGTGTACATGAGTAGGATACAACATCTCCGATCTACTCAGCAAATTACATCCGTGAAAATACCGCAAGTTCTTGTTTACGCATGCTGCTTATATAGCTCAACTAGTACTGCCGAGCAAAATTAGCTCGTACGAGCATTAGAACAATCCTACAGAGGGAATACCGTATAGGAAAGAAGTGCACAGGGTGCCAAGAAGATGATGACAGTTTGCGTGTATCATGCAGTCACCATTGGTAGTTTGGTACAGTCACATATCTATTAATGCAATCACCATTATGTGATAACACTGGCTTGAAATCTGCTACATGCATGAAAAGGTGGATTATAACACATAATTCAGTTAGACATTGTTTTGACAGAGATGTTAAATAAACATTTCAGTTAGACATTGTTTTGACAGAGATGAATTAGATTTCATTTATTTATTCCTTACATAAAAGACATAGATGTTAAATAAACATTTCAGTTTTTTACAATGTAGAGCTGAATGCACCAACATGTAACACCAGATGCTTATCTATGATTTAGACATGCAATGAATGGCTAAATGATTGATATGTTGTTTCATTGTAGGAAAAGGAATTGAACCGGCCTCCTACAGATGCAGAAGTGTTTCTAGAGACTCGTAAAAAGAAGAAAAAAGCACAACCAGAAAAAACACTAGAAATGATTGATACATTGGAACAACTAACTCAGGAGATAACTCAGGAACAAACTGAAGGAGAAAATGTAGATGCATGGCATCTTGTCAATAAAAAAGAACATCCTGGACGTGTGCGTCTCCGGGGACGGGCGATCACTCAAAGCATGCTACAAAGCAATAAGGAGAAAGCCATTGATCCATGTGATCAAGTCCCTGAGTCAATTGTTCAAGCAATAACAAAGAAGGTGGTGGCCACTCAACAAGAGGAGATGAAGAGACAACAAGAAGCCCAAGCTACAAGTATGATTCAAACATTTGCAGATATGTTGAGTGAAGTAACTGGACGTCCAGTTAGTCCAAGCTTTGTTGACAGGTTTAAAGTGCGTACTAAACTTCCTGAAGAGGCTGCTAGTGTTCTAGATCATGAAGAGGAAGTACATTTTACACTTCGACATTTCTTAGCCTTCTTAGCTCTTGAACTGGTTTCTGTAGTGTTTTCTTGACTCGTTTCAGTTACTTCTTCTTTTTCCTCGTTGCTTTCTTCTCGCTCTCCTTTGTGTTCTTCTGCCTCTGACGTGGCTACATTCTGATTTTGCTACAGTAATCTTGCGATGTGCTCTTAATCTGAGATGGGCATGAAGTAAGTAAGGAACATTTATAAGCTTAAAGTAGATGAGAAGGAGGTTAGCTACCAAGCGCACAATGCTTAAAAAGCAAAAATCATAAGATCAAATACTATTGGTTGCTTAATTTTGAATTCAGTTTGTTATTTCTTGCAAGTTTCCAAATTAGACGGAGGCTATGTTAACGCGTTTGAATAATATGAGATTGGTCAAATCTGTTTGAAGTATTATTAATTAGTTTAAAGTAATTTTGTTTTATAATCTTTATTGTGTGATTCAGAACTCTCTTATTAGTGAACATCTTCCCTTTCGACATTACTCCCATCAGGACATTTTTTTGATAATCTAGCAGGTACACTACTATTAGTAATTTACCTTTGTACAAAGTCCCTATAACGTCATGAAAATTTGATCAAAATAGAACTACTTATCTTGTTGATGCCATCTTGTTTATTTGGATAACTGATTTTCCATGTAGTTGTATATGGTGTGCTATTCTCATATAGTCTTGTGTCTGATGCAGCTGAGCAGAGACTTTTAAACTGTGAAGCCAAACAGCTAAATTAAAAGACATAAGTGATAAAAAGAATCTGACATCTGCAGGCACTGTGTATCTTCACGAGTTGTAATGTTGTAGTAGATTATTTATATAACAAACTGGAGAAGATTAAGCGTATAATCAGAATGTTAAAGAATGTTAACAAAATATTTGATTGCATAACATGTATGTAGATATGATGTTTAACCATAATGACATTTTATTTTTGTTGATATTTTTTTGTCAAATCTTTTGCAGAAAATGGTTATTTGTAGTTCAAAAAATGTTAATGAAAGTCCCTTACTTCCATGCAGGAATTGTCATTTGAATGAAAAGCAAAAGGGCTTGTTTGATGGAGACCCTTAGCAATCTGTAGCCACCTATTTTACTCAAATGGAAGGTTTTGATGCAGGTGGGTTATTTCCTTTATGTTAAGCTATTTATTTTGAATAATTGCAATATCTTTTTTCCCCAATTTTATTATTTCATGCTATTTCATGCTATTGCATTAGCTTTGTACTTGTAAACTCATACATTTATTACCAAGGATCTTTCTCCCCAGCAGATAAACATGCAGTACATTTATTATGTGAAATATACAAATGGTTACATGTTTGGGACTTGGGAGCATCTAACGATACACAAGATATCACTAGCTGTACATGTGAAATATACAAATGGTTACATGTCTGGGAGAGGTGGTGTAAACATGCAGTACATTTATTTCGGATTTTGTTAATAAGGAAAGAAATTCACATAATTTGGCGATGTGCCCATCCATTATATCTGTCTTGTAATGATTGAGGATGGTCCCAATGATAAAGGGTGACATATGGTTCTATTCCTGGAAGATGCACATGTAATGCAAATAAATACCATAATTCTTTCTGCAAATAGAATCTGATCACATGTTATTAACTAGCAATTTTTATACAATCCATGGAAAAAAAAGTTCTCTTAACTAATTCCGAGTATTCATAATTTCATATTTGGTATGTGTTTTGAGCATTTTCCATAAGCAGGTGGGAAATTTTGGTGACCAAGTTATACCGGACGATGTCCACCATATTACAGCAGATAGTTGAGCCCTAAATGACATTCAGGTGCTTGTGATGTCATATAGTTTTGTTTCCTGACATGATATTTTAATTGAATTAGTTATTCTTCTGTCTCTAGTTTATTCAAGAGAAAGCGAGAGAGCATCTTGCTTTTTCTTTCCACAATTTTTAAATTCATACGTGGAATGCTTATGTTGATAGCTCGCTGGCATTCTAAAAACTATGTAGAACAGCCAGTTCATTTACAGGTGTGGCTACTTGCTAGAATAGACCCTTTTATCCTTCTTCTTATTCTTTTTTTTGTGTGTGTATGTGTGTGTACGCGAGTGCAGAGAAAGTGGCACAAAATTTTGGCTCTTCGAACTCCAGAGGACCTACTTGTGTTTTTAGTTTTTGCTAAAGCCTAGAGAGAGTGCCATTTACTACTACCAGTAGAACTTCCCATAATTTAGGCAATGTGGAATCATCCCACATTTGACGATTTAAGTTATCTAAGTGTGTTCTTCAAAATTTAATGGTTCTTTTTACGCTCGCTTGCTTGCTCCTTTCATCACGCTTCTGGTACTCATGGATCAATATGCTCTCTTAACTTCCTTTTCAAACATCTTTTTTCCCCAATTTTATTATCATCATTGCAAAAATTACGCTGATTCATGGAAATTTACACAGGTACAGAAATGATGAAAGCCAAGATTGAGATTGATACTGACAGGTTCCTAGTGAGTATTTGACATTGAGGAACAAGTTTTTGGAAACAAATAGAGAATATAGTCTTTGACCGAGAAGTTTCATGTTTTGTAATCAAATGTTGATGTACATTGTTTGAATGTTAGTTCGGTACGATATTTTCTGAGTTGAAATGTTGGTAGTGTGGATTTAATACTTTGTAGTTTTTATACTATACTGATGTATGTTGGCACTTATCATTATGGTTGATTATGCTCAACATAATCACTTTTATATTGTGTATTAAAATTTGATTTGGCCATGTTCTTAAAAAGATTGTCCGGGTAATTGAATACTATATTATTTTGACGTAGGAAACCAAGAACAGGTCCGATTGAGCTGTTGCAATAACTCGATTAAAAACGTTGCAATAGCTCGATCAAAACCGCTGCGATAGCTCTATCCAAACTGTTGCGATAACTCAATCCAAACTGTTGCGTTAGGTCTTTTAAAACTGTTGCAATAGCTCCAACTGTTGCCGTAGCTCTATCAAAACCATAGCTATAGCCTACTAAAACCGTTGCGTTAGGTTTTTTAAAACTGTTGCAATAGCTCCAACTATCGCCGTAGCTCTATCAAAACCATAGCTATAGCCTACTAAAACCGTTGCATTAGATCTTTTAAAACTGTTGCAATAGCTCCAACTGTCGCCGTAGCTCTATGAGAACCGTTACTGTAACTGCTTGTCTTTTAAAACCGTTGCGTTAGATGCAGGGGCAACGGTTCAAAAAACCGTCGCAATAGAGTTCAAAACCGTTACGGTAGAGGTAGGGCAACGGCAGTATATGAGGCGGTTTGAGAACCGTCGCACTTGCTCAAGGGCGACGGTTCCATGGCTAACGCAACGGTTTTGAACCGTTGCGTTAGAGCAAATATGTGGTAGTGCTTCTCTATGAAAATCTATTGTTTCCTCTCAACAGGTTCAGTAAGCTGTGCTTTGTCATCATATTTCTTACTAAGGACTCATCAACAATAGTTCATGTGCAGTATAGATAAGTAAAAAATAGTTGACATGCAAATTTAAAGTAATAAAGTGAGCTATTCTCTGAATATGTATTTAGATTCACATAATTTAATGTTAAATTTAAGTTAATAAGTACAATAACAATCAAAGCATGCAATAGTTATCAAACAACTATATGAGCATATGCGTATAAATCATAAATTGTCCTAACAAATTAAATTCATCAGTTCATAATCTTAAAAGCATATGAAAAGCTCATTTGAAATCCTTCAATCAATTTGTAAATGTAATTAAAACAAAAAAAATTCATGTTTAATTTTTGTGGGCCCTTGATCAATCATTCTCCACCTTTATCTTCTTTTTTGGTAAATGGAGAACTGAATAATCATCATCAATGTTGATTGGGATGTCTTTTTGGATTTGGATTTCTTGTGCTATCATCTTTCCCTGTGCACGTTCATCCTTTGAGTTCTCATCCAACCTTACAAGGAACTTATATGTCTTTCCGATGTTGAGAACAAACTTTTGAAAGAATGAACTCTGATTTTTTTTCTGTTTTAATGAGAAAAAAATTAAGATCTTATATATGAAACATATTGTTTTATATGTATAAAATATAATAAAGTAAGAAGTTACCTCTTTTATATCATCCATGAAGTTTTGAGCATTGCAGCCTATCAAAGTTTCTGCTGCGTCAAAAAGTGTGACTCTTGCAGTATCTGTTTAGTTTTGAGCATTGCAGCCTATCAAAGTTTCTGCTGCGTCAAAAAGTGTGACTCTTGCAGTATCTGTTTCATCTTCCACTATGATTTTAACAACATACCTACATTTTATATTATCATTGTACATCAGATGATATTTTTATATTTAATCTTTATATTTTTCTTTCATGAGTAATTGATAGTACTTTACCTCGGTATACTGTCTTTATTGTTTTTTTGATAATTTTGACATTTGTCATAAATAGTTTTGTCTACTTTTTTATTGCAGCCTTTGCATGAGTACTACCAAACCTCATGTCTATTTAAGATATTACTTATTTTTTTCAGTAAAGCTGCCATATTGTGCCTGTAGATTTGTAATTTTTTTTTTTAAAAAAACCCTGCCATATTGTGCCTGTAGATTTGTAAAAATTTAGTTAGTTATAAAGGTAGTTTAAATATATTTAGTAAATAAAATAAGAAATTATAAAATAATTTTAAAAAATATAGTACAAAAAGAATTTTTTAAAAATTTATGTAAAAGTAATAATTGTAAATGTATTTGAAACATCAATGAAACAAGATCTATTTATATCAGCTTGTTAAAGTAATAATTGTAAATGTATTTGAAACATCAATGAAACAAGATCTATTTATATCAGCTTGTTTTGAAACTGAAGCTCTTGATTCATGAAACAAGATCTATTTATATCAGCTTGTTTTGAAACTGAAGCTCTTGATTCATTAATATTTTATAGTAGGTTTTTTAATATCATACCTTTGATGAATTTTATGAAGCTTGCATAATGTCACTAATATTTATTTTTGCTGCATTTTTAAATAGTCTTGACGGAGCACCATTAGTCTTGATCTTGTCTTTTGAAAGAGCCCTGCATATAATTTTAAAAATATTTAAAATTTAATTCATTAAGTTACCTTTTTTTATTTGAATTACCATTCTCGCATGTCCTTAGCAAGTTGTATTTCAGGGTTGATACATATTGTCGATGCAATTTGCGAAGTTATGCACATCTCCCCTGCATATATAATAGTCATAATTAGAATTTGATATTTATTGATAAATAATTTACAATTCAATAATAGAAAATGTTACCTTTGTACAATGATATTTTAAAATTTGATAGCGCTATTATAGTTGTCTCATGCATATTTCCTTCAATAATTGAACCTTCATTGCCAGCTTAATCTCCGAATAAAGTTACAGACAATGTTATCTCACTGTGTAAGAAAAGTTAGACAATTTTAGGTTAATATATTATATTTTGAATAATTAATTTATTGTGAAATAAAAGCATGCGTGTATACTCTTTGTCTACTATAATGATGTCTCGCCTTGTGTCTGCCTTATTATATCTTGTAACGTACTTGATCATAGGCTTGATATTCGCTATCATTGCAAGAACATCTGCACATAAATTTATAATAAGTTTTCATGTATAAATTTTTAAATTAAAAATAAAAGGTATTTACAAATACTTACTTATATTCCTTGTATCCTCATTGGAAATTGCGTCTTTGATTGAGTTAAAGTTATTCAATATCTTATCAAATTGAAACTCTGCTTTTGATTCTTTGATAGAAATGTTCTTAGTTAATGTCAACTCAATTGACTCATGTACATTTCCATAAAGCGAGTTTATTGGTTTGACTTCTCCATTTGAGATGTAAACAACATGATTCTTCTGAAGCATGTGCTTATACATTTCAATAGTTTCTCCAAACATAATACCTTGTATTTTTTTTCCCCCTACAAATATTATTAATATTATCTCACAAATAACTAATACATTAACATTTATTTAAGCCTAAGATAAATAAGACAAATAACTAATACATTAACATTTATTTAAGCCTAAGATAAATAAGATAAGTAATAAATGACGTAAGTTATGTATAAATGTAGTTTTATGTGGGAAACTTTTAAATAACCATTCTCTAGATTTTACTGAAAGCTATCCATAATCTTTGGGTCCAAAAAAAAATTACCTTTTAACTCATCAACGAAACTAACCTTATTTATATAAATTTACCTGTTATTGAATTAGAATTTCTACAACTTACTAATAAGTCATTTGATCTCAATTAACAAATTTAATCGTTTATACGGATTAGCTCTTTGTAAAAAATTTAAATAGGCGCTACTTGTATAAATAATTCCACCAAAGTTTTGCAACACCAACTAAGTTGAGGGGCTAACATGATAAATTAATATGCTCAAAATTTAGCTTGATCATGCAACTAAATAATAAATTTATGGTAAATATGCTTATTAAAAATTTAATCTAAATAATAACTATTTTGTTGCAATGTGTATAAAATGTTGTGTTGATGTCATATTCCAATTATTTGCTTGCTTATATTGTTAGACATATCTAGACAATTAATTTACATATAATTAGGAAGAAAGCATGATATTTGGTGTATAAAATTTACGAAAATGAATTACATGTTGCTTACCTCTTTAATAATTGTAGGAATTTTTTTAATATGATCTTATACACAGTAAGGTGATAATAATTAATATAAGAATAAGCATCAACAATTATAATTTAATTTATATTTATAATTTATAAATTTTAAAGAAATTGAGAAGGCTATGCATAGATTTAAAATAACGATTGCTATGGCATGATAAAAAGTGATGGATATTGTACTTAAACATTGTATGTATTACTTTATTTAAGAATAAGTATCAACAATTATCAATAGAATTATAGCATGTAGAATATTATTACATTACCTCTGAGTCGGCAAAAATTAATTTTAGTAGTTTTCCTAATCCTTTGTTGTTCTCATAAGATGACTCAATAGTTCTTAGGATAACAACATGAATGGTCCACTCTCTTTGAAACTTTTTGAGTTGGTGTATTTGGATATGTGGAATTGATGCTTTGTTGTTGGATGACATTGTTCCTGCAAGAATTTGAATAGTTTGTTATATATAAATAACAACGCATCTGAAGTACTAAATAAACTCAAAAGAAAAGAAAATAAGACTATTTCTATATTAAAGGTGTGACACTAATTATAGTAATTTGAATTTATTAATTAATGTTATTTACAATGTTTAAAGTTATTTTAATTTTGATTAGTACATGAATTTGAATGAAGAGAGTGAATGATGTAATAATGAATTGTAAAATTTTTAATTATTTTTAAGAAAAAAACTTTAATAAAATTGAAGCTACTTATTATATAAATTCCTAACCTTCAAAAATGTTATTGGTCATTTGAATTATTCCTCATGGTCCTTTGGCTGGAGAACTTCCTTGTATACAATATTTTTTTGTGTATTGTTCCTCTTCTGCAAATTTCCCATCTGATGTTATTAAGACCTTGGTTGTCATCATAGAAGTACACCGCGATAAAGCAACATATAATTGCCCATGAGAGAACACTGGTTCAGGTAGATAAATACCTACGTTAGGTATTGTTTGCCCTTGGGATTTATTAATTGTCATTGCAAAACATAATCTTATGGGAAATTGTTTGCGTTTGAACTTGAATGGTAATCATTTATCTTCTGCTGGTGACAATGGTATTCTTGGCAAGAAAACTTCTTTCCCAGCATATTGGCCCATTGTGATTTTAGCTTGAATTACATTGTAGTTAAAATATTAACATACCATTCTTGTACCATTGCACAATCCATTAGTTGGATCCAAGTTCCTTAGTAAAATAATTGGACAATATTTTTTCAACTTGAGCTTGTGTGGCGGTAGTCCATTAGGAAGCAGAGTGTTCAAAAATTCTTCTTGGTAATGATGATTAGTGTCATCAATTGCTTCATCAAAGCTATAGAATTCTTTTCCTTCTCCTGAAAACCTTTTTATTAGTCTATCATTTAACTTGTCAACATATTCATTTTTTGTTGCAATGATAGCTCTATCTTTCATATATTCAATAGACTTAAAATTCTCATCTAAAGATGGAAAAATTAAATTTATGAGAGAATCTTCCGGTAGGTCATCACCTTGATTCTGGATCAATATTGCATTAGGCAGTTTTATGAGATCTTGGGTCACTGTTGGTTCATCTCCATTCCCAATCCTAAGAAGAAATTCACTGAATGTTGTGTCTGATTTTGCTCTCATATTTTTTGAAAGTTGTAGTTTGATCATTTTGCTCCACAAATGTGAGCTTACTAAACCTTCTTTGATAGTTTGTGATCTTGTTGAGCGAGGCACCACCGGTAAAACTTGTCTGAAATCGCCACCAAATACAATTACTTTTCTGCCAAATGGTTCATCTTGATCCATTAAATCTCTTAGTGTTCTATCTAATGTTTCAATTGCAACGCGTTTAGCCATAGGAGCCTCGTCCCAAATTATTAGACGAGCTATTCTAATGAGTTTTGATGTCCCATCTTGCTTTGATATACCACACATAGATGAATCTGTTGTTGGGATTTTGATTTTAAATCTGGAGTGTGCTGTTCTTCCACCAGGCATTATTACAGCTGTGACACCTGATATCACTGTAGCAAGAGCTATCATACCTTGCGATCTTACTGTGGCAAGTAGAGCACGATATAAATAAGTCTTCTCAGTTCCTCTAGAACCGTCAATAAAGAAAACTCCACTTTTATTTGCTTCAACTCGTGTTAATATTGTAGTGTATGCAATATGTTGTTCATAGTTGAGTTTTGTTGCAGCATTTACATCATCAGTTGGGATTTGTACATCTAGCGCTTCTTTTATTTCTCTTGGGTATGAACCTTCCTCTAAAATGGTTTTTGTTTGTAAAGGTGGCAAATCAAATTTTTTTAATATCCTTTCCCATACTCTCTAAGTAGAAGTTAATATTGAGAAGAGTATCATTTATCACCGAAGCTCTAGTAGCATTTGGTTTCCTTGAGAAGTCTTTAGATAATGATTCAAGATATTGATCCCACAAATAATTAACATATGTGGGCTCACAATGAACCAATATAGTTGCAAACAAACGTCGAAGTCCTGTTGGCATTTGGAAGACGATGACTTCATCTAAGCACTCTCTTGTGCTATCATCAGATTCCAAAAGACCTAATTTCTAGGCTGATTGCTTGAAAGATTTGCAATGAATACCATTTACCATAAGTAAATCCTCAAATGATGTCGGGCACCTAACGTGAGTAAGCAATAGTCGCAAGTAATATCTCTCTCTTTCAATTGGATTAGCCCCTTTTATTAGCCCTATCACTTGTCTCTGTTTTCTTGGACTCCAAGATTTTGATGTTGAATCCCAAACATAACATTCAGGAAAGTCCACATATAATAACTCCTTTTCGTGGTCCTTTTCATGTTTCTTCTTGTTACATTCTTTAATTTTTTTACACATAGTAAAAAATTCTGTAAGCATCGTCTTGGAGATATGTTCCAAGTGAATTAATTTCGATAGGTCTTGATGTTTCCAATAAGAAACATATTGCTGATTTGGCATGTGAAGTTGTAAGTTAATGACAGCCGGGAATATCTCATTAAGATGGAATTCATATATTCTCCAGAAAGCTTCCTGAGCTGATACCCATCTTGCATCTTAAAAATTTTTGATTTCATTCACAACCTTTTCACCTTCATTATACTCAATGTTTACTGCCACTCTATCATGGCCTTTATATATGTACTTATAAAGGTATTTCACTGCTTTTATGCCTGAGCATATTTCAACATTGATGTGACAATTATAACGTGTCAGTAAATATGGATTGTAAGGTACCACCCATTGATTATTAAGAATTTTGTTTCGAACCAACATTGTTCTATTATTTTTGCTCCTTTTATAAATTGGGTAAGCATCTTTCGCTTGTACTGATCTTGGAGAAAATTCTCTAGGATAGTGATACTTGCACTCGCCATTTTGCATGCAAACATTCTTCATATTTAACTCTCCACAAGGGCCATGCATCATATGCTTTTTTACCAGTTCATATAGAATTGGATTTTCATACTAGTCTGGAATTTCTGCTGATACGTACTTATCATAATGATCTAATGATACGATTTTGTGCTTTCCCATTAGAATAATTAACATGTGTGCATGAGGCAACCCTCTTTTTTGAAACTCGATGACATGAACATGAGCAGCAACTTTTCCAAAGATTTCCTTTTTAAATAGCTGATCGTTCAGGTCTTGCAATTTTGCTCTAAATATCCTTAAGGTTAGATCTGGTCTATCATTATGTGTCTGTCCTGGATGTAGCTCCTCCGTGATTTCTTCCCATTCAGGATTGCATGTCATTGTGATGAAAATATCTGGTTTGCCAAATCGTTGTACTAATGACATTGCATCAAGATATCTACGACGCATATCTCTAGGACCACCAATAAATGATGATGGCAGCACTATTCTTTTTTCGACTTGACATGCTTTTGCTTCTCCAGCAGCTACACTATCGACTATGCCTTGGAATAACTCTGCTTTGATTTCTGATTGTTTTTTTCTAAAATAATCAAGTCTTGTTGTTTCAAGCTTTATGTATATATCAACAGCATATTGATGGAACAACCGGCCTGCCGATGTTAATACAGTAGATTGTCGAGTGTCTCTTATCTAAAACTTGTAACAATAATATTCTCGACATGAGACGCTTCCCACCTTTGGTGCTTTAACACCTACAAGTTTGCAGGTTAAGTTAATTTTTAATTTTTTAATATTATTAAAAAATTTTAATTATGATTTACCTTCCCTTTCTCGTTTAAATATGTCTTCTGCAGATGTAAAAGTTTGCTGAGTCATTTGAGATGTTGTATTTACTTGTTTTGAACGGTGAATATCATTTTTCTCCCTTCTTTTAATATTTTGGTGCCATCCAACATCTCCGCCTGGAAAGATTAAAGGATACTGTAAAGGATCATAACAACCAAAATAGTGCTTAACTTGATGATTCCTTCCAGAGTGTGAATGGACAACTATTTCTCTCTCATACGGAATATTTTCATTATTTCCCTCTACCCAGACAGCTGTAACCTGATCCACTGTTGGCGAGTTATAAACACGTTGATCTACTGCAGCATCTCTATTTATAATGATCTTGAAGTCTTCAAGAGATGGAAAATCATTCAGTTTCCACAGAAATTTTGCATATGGGTTTCCTTCTAGTATATCCATCAATCTTTTAATGGTAGTCGTACTCATGTTTGCATTATCTAATATTCTCATTCGATTTTGCAACTCATTCTCTGTATCGTAGAAGTAAAGTTGAAAGTAGGAAGGCTTATTTTCTTCTGGAATTAGAGAGGGGAGATTATGATATATTTGTCTTTGTGCTCTAAATGTGAAAATACCCTTTCTGTTTGATGCAAGTTCTCTATCAAACCTTGCCCCAAATGAGTGCTCTAAATGTGAAAATACCCTTTCTGTTTGATGCAAGTTCTCTATCAAACCTTGCCCCAAATGATGTGAATGAGAAAATGCTATTATACTTTCTGGTTTGTCTTCGAAACTCAATTGCCTCTTGGGTTTGTACTGTATAAAGTGCATATAACTCGTCATTAACATTCACATCTACTAAGTGGATTTCACCATTGTGGCAACAGGATGTTGGTGGCTCATGTTCAAACTTTTTTGCTCTACAAAATGAACAAGACTTTGGAGTGTGTAGTTTATATAATAAAGAACATACTGGTTCATGGTTAATTTGACCTAGAAAAAATTAATAGTTTTTAGTGTTAAATAAATTTAGATATATAAAATCATATAATTCATTTAATAAATTATAAAATTAATGTATGCAAACCTCCATGCTCATATTCTCGTTGTTGCGCTCCACAAAACAAATCAATTTTACGTTTTCCCTTGCTATTGGTACTACTGCCAGCAAAATCATTCCTTTTCCTCTTTCTATTATCATCAATGACCTTCTGAATGTAACTTCTCTTCTGATCAACATTCAACTGATTATATTTGGTTTTTCTACTCTCATGTATTAGAATGTGTTCTTCTGTTATAAATAATAAAACATACTATTAATAAACATAAATAAACATAAAGTAATACTAATATATATTTATGTTGCATTCAAACCTTGGTTTGAAGTCATTTGGAAGAAGGTACTCTTATGCAAGTGTATAGTGATTATGCAATCCAAGAAGTAGAATGAAAATTTCTGCAAGGAAAAGAAAATTTAATGCGTTAAATTATTGATTTTATTTTTTATTTAACATAAGTATAGCAGTGAATATAATTTGAGAGAATAAGTACTTAATTGATGTTCAATAGTATTTAAGGGTTTTTTGAGAAATTTGATACACTATACATGCATCAGTAATCACAAATATCTCATATACTAAGGTTACTTTTTTTTGAAGTTATATAATAATAATAATAATAATAATAATAATAATAATAATAATAAATATTTAAGTGTAGAAGAAGATAAATACAAGGAAATAGAGTTACCATCACTATGAACAAAATAAAGAGAAAAGAGAAGAAAGTTGCTTAACTAACCTGAATCACCGACAACTTTAGAATTTTTTTTTTTAAAAAAACAAGGCAAATCCAACCAAGTAGAATATCTGCATTAATATGAAAAAATGGTAAATTATCTAATCTAGACAAACATTCCAAAGTAAATGAAAATATTATTGAAATTACTATAAATAATTAGCTCACAGCATAGATATTCAAAGCATAGAGCGAAGGAAGAAATATATCAAAATTGTTGGAAGCTTATTCATGAAAAAGGCAATTTTGCCTTTGTGAATAGTCCCACATCGGAAAATGAGATGAATAGTAAAGGGTATATAATGGTTCTCTCCTTATTGGGCTTTGAATAGTGTTTTGGGTTTTGTGGGCTTTGCGGTTCTACCACACACACGCGCGCGCACGCACGCCACACTGCGCCTCGCCACGCCTCGCCTCCTATTTCCATTCACTCTGATTCTAGATCTACCATAGAGCTTCTAAAGCAAGTACATGTAAATAAAAAACATAACAGACATATTCAAATAAGATATAAGTCTGTACAACGCCTATTAGGCAAAGTTGTGATCTTGGATTTTGTAAAGTCTGAGAAAAATATTGCTGACCCTTTGACTAAGGGATTATCCAGGAGTGTGGTTCTGGATTCATCGAGGGAGATGGGGTTAAGCCCATAAATGAGGTCACTGACAGCGGCAACCCAACCCTTATTTGGAGACGTAGTCCCAATGTCGGTTCAATGTGGTAGAAACAAGCTGGACAAGTGACTCTCGTGTGGAGCATCGACCTAGATATATTTATATATCATTATGTAGCATTTACTACTACCCCTTCTCTATGGTGACGATGCTCTTATGATACAGCTGGCTAGGCTGAGTTTTACTCTTAATAAGTCCAACGCGTGTATTGTGGGGGGTATTAAATAAACAGCTGTAGTACCCTTTGAGGACTTACCTACGTGAGAGGAACCGTGATGGCCGCGGTTGGGGGGGACAGGGCTGACCCCTAGAAACTCTCATGAGTCGGTTTTTTGTGAGCATGGCCTTTAACGCTCAACCCGCTTAGCTCAATAGATGAAACGTATTGTGTGTGTTTTTATCAATACCTGATCCAAGGGACCTAATTCAAGGCCTAGTCCATTATGTCCCTCAGGTGGCGATAAACTCACTAAGGAAAGGTTCAAAGCCGAAAGCTACCTCTCCCGAATTCACGATACGAAAGGTTGCCCAACCTATATTTATTCTGTGATTTATTTATTGATTTATTATTTTCAGTCAATATTGCCTTTTGGGGGGGACTGTTGGAAACTTATTCATGAAAAGGTAATTTTGCCTTTGTGAATAGTCCCACATCGGAAAATGAGATGAATAGTAAAGGGTATATAATGGTTCTCTCCTTATTGGGCTTTGAATAGTGTTTTGGGTTTTGTGGGCTTTGCGGTTCTACCACACACGCGCGCGCGCGCGCACGCACGCCGCGCCGCGCCTCGCCACGCCCGCCCGCACGCCACGCCACGCCGCGCCCGCACGCCACGCCGCAGCCGCACACTTTTGCTTCTCAAGCCTTCATTTTTGCACGTTTTACACATTTTGTAACGGCTGCATGCGGGTAACGGAAGCATTAACCGTGCGTAACGGTCCCTTGGATTCAGCGGGAGTTACACCTTTCATCACCTATAAAAGGAGGCTTGGAGCTCATTCAGAAAGACACCAACGAAGAGGAAAATCTCTACACTCTCTTCTCTTCTCTACTCTTATACCTCCAAGAAAAGATTTCGGCTACATATTTACATATTCTATTTTCTGGGCAACTGTTTTCGTCTGAGCATAAGCTCTGTGTCTCACGCCCGAGTGCAGAGGCCGGCCGATTCCGGGGGTTTTTACCGCTATGGGAGAGAGGACAAACTGCGCCAGGGCGATAGGCGGGTCCTTAATCTTCTAGGGCAGTGATATCACGACTGCTCCCAATCAGGCCTGAATTTTCTAACTCTTTAATTTGTTTTATATTATTATTGTTTTGACAGCAAAAATTTCCATATCAAATAAATATGCATATTCACCTAATAGACATTAGAAGAAAAGCATTGTTAAAGAGAAGCAGTCAAAAAACTTTAAAGTTATCAGATGCAAAACCACAACAGATATTGCGTTCTTTCTTTCACTTCATCGCACATTCATCCAAGTAAATGATAGCAGGCAAACTAACTGTAGAAGCATATGCAAGAATCACAAGCTACTACATTTCAAGTTAAAATTACAGGAAGATAACATGATTGGTTGTAAATTAATGACAAGTTACTCGCTGTTCTACAATCTTCACAGGCTACAGTGAAATATATGTAAGAATATAAGAATTGATACCTTGGACTAAAGGTGAACTTCTGCATGTCTAGATTTCCTTTCTTCAGATCATGTTGTGTAAATATATGTAACAAGAAACTTGCTAATATTGTTCATTTCTTATCGCAGAAAATCAACTCGCACTTCAGGTGTAATAAAATTCTTTATCCACTCAACATATATTTCATCAAGATTCCATCCACAATACTTCAAGTATTATGGGGGAGGAGCTGGTAATTTAAGAACTATATATTTCTTCCATTCTCTGTTGCATTCACAGCGGACTCTTTGGAGTATGATTTTGGCGAGTGCACAATTCCGTTAGATGTCCGTGGTGATCATGGAACAGAGATCAGTTACATAGATTATTTATGACATATATTACACGAATTCTGCAAGAGTAATATCGGGCAAATTTGCAAAATAGACCGTTTTTGGAAAAAAAAATTAGCGAAATAGACCGTTTTTGGAAAAAACTAGCAAAATAGACCATTTTTTGGGAAAAGAGGTCGATTTTGAAAAATGGATCAGAAAACATACGGGACTAGTAGTCCCGTATGTTTAAAGTTCACTAATTTTGTTGTTAACAAAACGTACGGGACTAGTAGTCCCGTACGTTTTGCAGAGCAGCTAAAGCCCCTGCCCAGCAAATCCACGGGACTACTAGTCCCGTGGATTTTGCAGAGCAGCTAAAGCCCCTGCCCAGCAAATCCACGGGACTATTAGTCCCGTGGATTTGCTGGGCAGGATACACCAAACATGCACGGGCCTCATTTATCGATTACAAGCAAAATTTTCGCCAAAAAGATATCATTTACAATATCACAACACAAATCTCATCATAGAGTACGTCACCACACAAATCTGACGTAATCAACAACATCACAACACAAATCCAACGGAATACACATCACATCCAAAATCCGACAAAAATACACATCACAAATCCATACGATAATATATATCAGTCTAGGCTAAACAAATCCAAATGTCTCAAGTCGACCCATACGATAATATGTAGTTTAAGATAAACAAATCCAAGGTCAATAAATCCATATGCTTTAAACTTGGAAATTGTTCCGCACAATTGCTGAAAGGTAATGCGGAAGTAATTGGTAAGATTCCTCCCAATCTCCAAAGATTTTAGTCAACGCCTTCCTCCGTGCATCATATGCTTTAAACTTGGAAATTGTTATTCTTTTCATGTCATATACCCTTGTAATTATCTGTCCTGGAGTAAGATCAAGTTCCCGCCTAACTTCGGGCATAATTAGCTTTGCGATATAAGAGGAAGTCAAAGTCTTATGATCATAAGTTGCAGTCGAATTAGAACATGTATGGAGTCCGCAATAACTAGAGATTATAAACTGGCCAAGTGATTTTTTCCTAATAGCTGCATTAAGCTTCCATGGACACTTTGAATTTCTATCATCTGCAGCACTTGTATTCTCTCCTTGACCTCTCTCATTAAAGTAACACTTTACATGATAGCTAGTTGTGTTGCTTTTCACCGTCTTGAATTTGACCCGGTTTTTTATTGTCCATTCACGTATAGCGAAAATTAATGTTTCCTTGCTCTCGAAAAGATCTCCTTTCTTGAAAGTAAAGTCCTCGGATGGATCGAAATTAGGGCCAGGATCGACGAACTCAGCTTGTGAGGCATTTATCCACTCATCATTTTGAAACTCTTCTGGCAACGGCTCTTCAAACTCTACGTAGTCGTTATTTATGCAATATTCATCCATCCAACTTACGTCATCATTGGTCTCTCCAATTGCATACTGCATACTATCAAGACGTTCATCCTCTTCAGCATCTTCAGTATCATCATCGGCATCTACATCCTCATCATTATCCTCTGCTATTGTAGAACCCCCCGGTAAATCAACTGAAACATAACCCGGCGAGTTGTGGAACACGTCATTTGACATTGCACCCGACTCATTTTTAAAGCGCATGGCACTTTGAGATAACGAGATTTGATTATCAAGCATGCGGGAGAACTCTCCACGAGCATATGAAACTTCAGCGACCGAATACACTGGAATATTTTCAATAAACAACTCGATTGATACTTGTTTTTCCGCAAGCTGTATCATGTTATTCAATTCTTCATCATTGGTGATCTCTACAGCAATTGTTCTTTGATCATTTATTGGACAATTACAGAAGATCTTAATGGAATTTTCGACGTGATTAATTCCAGTGACTCTGTATATTTGCGCCACCAATCTATCAAAGTTGTAATTTCTGGACAACATGAACATTTTCCTAGAGCCTCCATCGTATATAGGCATATTATTCATTCCAACGCTCAGTTTTCCATTGAATAAGCAAATAATCGGTACTCCGTTCGCCATTTTAACTGAAGCATTAAAATTCATCATATAATAATTATATTTTTTTCCAGAGATTTTTCTAGACCATAATCATATATTTCTTCTAGATATACAACATTAACTAAACAATACATATAAATTTATGGAAAAATTAAAATTTGTACCTTGATTAAATCTCAGATCTCCTCGGCCTCGCAGAGAATCGACGGCGTCGGCGTCAGATTTGAGGGAGGAAGAGGTGAGTTGGGTTTGGGGGAGAGAGATAGGGATTGTTGGGTTTTGGGATAGATGGAGATCGGGTTTGGGAGAGAATGAGAGCTTTGATCGGCTTGGGAGAGAATGAGAGCTCGGGAAAGAGAGAGGGGGAGATCTAGAGTTGAGCTCAGGAGAGAGAGAGAGAGGGGATCGAAAGTGGGTGCTCGGGGGAGAGAGAGGGAGATGGCGAGAGAAAAAAACGAAGGGGAAAATGTGCCCTAGGTTCGGTGTATATATAGTCTGTAATTATACGGGACTAGTAGTCCCGTATAAATTGCAGACCAGCTTTAATGCTCGCGAAATCCACGGGACTAGTAGTCCCGTGGATTTGCTTGGCATAGGCTTTGCTGGCTCTGGAAAACGTACGGGACTACTAGTCCCGTACGTTTTGTTAACAAACAAAATTAGTGAACTTTAAACATACGGGACTAGTAGCCCCGTATGTTTTCTGATCCATTTTTCAAAATCGACCTCTTTTCCCAAAAAACGGTCTATTTTGCTAATTTTTTCCAAAAACGGTCTATTTCGCTAATTTTTTTCCAAAAACGGTCTATTTTGCAAATTTGCCCGAGTAATATCTGTTGGCTTAAAGAACCATGAGTCATCTAGAAACTACGCGAAACTTTCTAAAGCATGGGTAGGCGAGGATGTCGACTCATGACATGCACCCGTAGCGTATCAGGTAGAAATTCAAGCTAAATTAAAATTAAAGAAGAGCCAACATGCTAAATTTATGGTCCTATTGAAAATTTTCATATAAGATGAATCTATCTGATTCATCTAATCCTTTTGAAATATTTCAAATAATGGGTTCCAAGCTTACTGAGAGGATGGTAGTGGCAACTGAACTTCAGTTTGCAAATTTAGCTTATTTGCTCACATTTAGCTAAACTTAATTGCTCACATTTAGCTTGAATACTGAAAGAAAACACTAGATTCACAAGTTTGCAAATCATGTGTATCATTATTGTTTTTTTATCGAAATCTAAAAAATAAATATGATTCCTATTTTTTTATATAGAATATTTTAAATGTTGAAAAGCAAGATGAACTGAGTGGATATGCTACTTGCTTATCACATCTAGGCCTGTCCATCCGGCCCGGCCCGGCCCGGCCCGGCCCGGAAATCCGGGCCCGGGCCGGGTTCCGGGCCGGCCCGGGTTTTTTCTTTTTTTTTAAATTTTTTTTTTCAAATTTTTAAATTTTATTTAAGTTTTAAATTATAAAAAAGACAAAATAATAATAGTAAAATAATAATTTTATTAATCACTTAAAATAACATAAATTATAAATAAAAAAACATATATAAGAGAGAGTATTCTTATATATACTTATATAAGAGAAAGTATACTTATATATACTTATACATATATATACTTATATAAGAGAGAGTATACTTATATATACTTATATACTAAGAGAGAGTATATATATACATACACATATGACATATTATACATATATAGAAATATATTATATAAGAGAGAGTATACATATATAAGAGAGAGTATACTTATATATACATATATACTAAGAGAGAGTATATATATACATACATGCATACATTATACATATATAAGAGAGAGTATTCTTATATATACTTATATAAGAGAAAGTATACTTATATATACTTATACATATATATACTTATATAAGAGAGAGTATACTTATATATACTTATATACTAAGAGAGAGTATATATATACATACACATATGACATATTATACATATATAGAAATATATTATATAAGAGAGAGTATACATATATAAGAGAGAGTATACTTATATATACATATATACTAAGAGAGAGTATATATATACATACATGCATACATTATACATATATAAGAGAGAGTATTCTTATATATACTTATATAAGAGAAAGTATACTTATATATACTTATACATATATATACTTATATAAGAGAGAGTATACTTATATATACTTATATACTAAGAGAGAGTATATATATACATACACATATGACATATTATACATATATAGAAATATATTATATAAGAGAGAGTATACATATATAAGAGAGAGTATACTTATATATACATATATACTAAGAGAGAGTATATATATACATACATGCATACATTATACATATATAAGAGAGAGTATTCTTATATATACTTAAATAAGAGAAAGTATCACTACCACATATTTGCTCTAACGCAACGGTTCAAAACCGTTGCGTTAGCTATGGAACTGTCGCCCTTGAGCAAGTGCGACGGTTCTCAAACCGCCTCATATACTGCCGTTGCCCTACCTCTACCGTAACGGTATTCAATTACCTGGACAATCTTTTTAAGAACATGGCCAAGTCAAATTTTAATACACAATATAAAAGTGATTATGTTGAGCATAATCAACCATAATGATAAGTGCCAACATACATCGGTATAGTATAAAAATTACAAAATATTAAATCCACACTACCAACATTTCAACTCAGAAAATATCGTACCGAACTAACATTCAAACAATGTACATCAACATTTGATTACAAAACATGAAACTTCTGAAATTGGAAGGTGATATGTTGGCCTGCCAGATGATTAAAAGTCTCCCTCCTGACATTGGACACAAAAGTAAGTATAAATAAGTACTATAGAGAAGAGGAAGTGCACGACATGGGAACATTTCTGAAAAATAAATACCTGGTGATATCATAGACTAATAGTGCGCCTGCAGCTCCTCTGTAATAGGATCTTGTAATGGATCTGAAGGATTCTTGGCCTGCCTATAATGATAGAAACTTCAAGTCAGATGCATATAATAGTTACGGACATATAATAGCTAGAGATAAATCAATGATAGAAGCAGAGAAACATTTACATGTATATACCGAATCACAAGACAAAGAAAGTGATTATATTTCACGATATCTAACTAAGAGATCAAATAACTGTAATATCTGGGTAACAATTCACAACAAAGAGATTATATTTCACGCACCTTCTTTCCTGGTCTCACAAGCCTCAGGGCAACCTCTGCAATAGTGTTGGCTGCTGTAATCACATCCGCTGCTCTCCCAGTCCACACGTCCTTCTTGAAGTACATGTGTGCAACAACCGCAATAAAACCATCTATATGACACCCCTATGTCACTACAATCGAAAGGAAGCTATAAATATTCTTACAATCCTTATAAACTTTTCAAATTAAGAAATGGTAGACCTCTAAGCCTTACATTTTCACAACATCATTCTCTTCCAAGACAGTCTCATCACCGGCCAATGGTGAGTAATGACATGCAATGTTGTTGACCGAAATACAAGTTGGGAAAGCAATGCCCCTCTCAATCTTTTTCTTTACATTCTTGTACATGCTTCCAGCTTGCCTAAAGACACCATTACAGTACATGATATAAATTTTTTTCTTTACATTCTTGTACATGCTTCCAGCTTGCCTAAAGACACCATTACAGTACATGATATAAATTTTAACTGAAACTATATTTTGCAAGTATATATTACATGCAAATTTTTAGACAAGCCGCAGACCTGCAGTTAAAGCTAAGACTTGTAACTCCAAATGGTCAGTCTACATTCTTATTGGCCATTCTTTGCAGTCAAAGTCCTCCAAAGAGTTCAACTTTTAAGTGAAGTTTCGAAAACTCGGTCAAATTAAAGAATTAGAGCTATGAGAATCAATAAACTGAAGTATGAGAATTAATAAACTGCAGCTACTCGATCAATCAAAATTGGTCAATTAATCGCCAACTGCAACCATAACACAAGCTTCTCTAATCAAAATTTCGTTAAGGATCCATAATCGAACCTGAGACGCGCAATCGATGACGGGCGAGATCAACCGGTACGGCCCGCACCACTCCGCCACGAACTCAACCAGCACCGGCACCTCCGACCCCAAAACCTCACATTAGAGTGGACTTAATAAGAGTCATACCTTAATAAGCACATGATTATCTGCAGTCAAAGTAACATATGTGAGATATGGACCACCAATCATCCTTGCAAATGAGAATATGAAGGCAAATAGAACCTGCATCATTAAAAGAAATGAGTCATCAGTTTTTCTCTTGTTCATTTAATTTTCAATCAAAATCCCATCATTTGAAAATGATTGACAAAAGGGTGGCCGTCATCCTAGAATGCTCTGATTTGCATATAAACACTCCTTTTTTTGTAAAAGATTAGTATATATATGAAGTGCATATTCATGTATTATATGTAAGAGAAAAATAAATCTCAAGACTTCTAAAGATTTTTTTTAAGAAGGTTAGTATATGAAGTACATATTCATGTATTATGTGCAAGAGAAAAATAAAATGTCAAGACTTCTATGCTCAAAATAAGTAATGATACAGGGTAAGGCTTTACTATTTTTATCAATTTCTTTTTTCCCCTTCCCTTCTCTCTGGAGGAATTCCTTTATTATGACATTACCGAGGATCAGCATGTTTAAGTGAACATTACTACAAAAAAAATATATAAATCTCCAACATGTTAATGAGAAATCATGCTAAATAATACAAAGCCATTGAAAACTAGATTTCTTAAAACTCACATCAACTGCTAAATTGAGATCAGTATCATGATAACCAATCTCTTTCAGAAGCTCTCTCATATGTAGAAAAGGGCTAGAGATCTCAGTTATCCACAAAGCGGCAACCATCTCTGATCCACACTGCAAATGCAAACCAATAAACTAATATCAAAATAAAACTTAATATAAAAAACAAATATCAGAAATTGTTCACTAATATCCTTCACCTTTTGATGTGCAAGTCCTGCTCCAATACCAACTATAGTAACAAGATGATGAACTGAATTATCTAGACCAAAATCATCTCCAGACAGTAATCTTACATAAAACTCAAAAAAAAAAACACCTATAAAAGTCAAAACTTGTACACAAGTAGATGTGGTTGAGCCCTTTAATGCAGTAGTTTAACTAGTATTAACTGTATTATAGCATTTTAAATCACATTATAGCACTTCATCATACTTGATAACATATTCATACAGATTCTGGGTCTAAAAATAAATCAGTGTAAACGAATGGGTTCTAAAAATCAATACACCCTAAAAACGAAAACTTCTTCACTTACCTTAGAAATCACATCACTTAAATCCTCTCCTTCACAAGAACGCACGGTCTCAAACTGATCCACCCTCAACTTCTTGGTAATCCACCCAACCACGAAGTAAATAAAATCCGACGGCGGCAAATCTAAATACCTTAAGAGCAAATCTAATCACAGATACAAACCCACTGAAATGATATAACAATAAATAATTATACACGACAAAATAACATATTATTCATCATGATGTACTTGCTATTTAGATACATTATTCACAATATTGTTGACATGCTCCATCATCAAATTCTTCATACTTACTGTTTCTTCTTTGATAACATGAGCTACCCCAAATCATTTTCATGTTCCAACTCTTAATAGTCTCTAATAAGAAGACAGTAAGAAAATAAAGATAGGAGGGAGAATAATCATTTTACATATAATAGGATATTTAGACATACAGATACAATCACCATGGTCTCAAAATAGTGAGATGTCAATATCCTTGAAGCACCGAAACATATTATTGCAAACAAAAACATAAGAACTGAATGTTTAAACACAAATATCAGTTAGTACTCTTCAACATCCATTAGGGCTGAACACAAACATTCGTTAGTTCTTATTAGTTGGTAATCTTCAACATAAGAACTAAGATTTTTGTAATTTGAACTTGAACCCTACAAATTACAAGTACTGAAGAGTTGCACAACATTCCATTAGGATTTCTGTTATGGATTTCCCCAGTTGCATACCCTTTTCCTATATTCTACATTCACAACATTTCTTTTCCATGCACTATTAATTGTTTGTAAGGTCTATTTTCGTCCTGAATCGGCAATTGAATACTTCTCCTACAATAACATAACAATATACAAGTTAAAATCAAAACTAATTAATAAAACTTCACATTCTATTCAGTATTTATATTGCCAAGGTGGAGAGGGTCTCATTTTGAACAGCTACACAAAAGGTTACCTTTCACCGTGACCTGGTCCTTTGCAGGGTCCATGGACACACTTGCCACCCCTGTAATAAACAGTTACCTTCAAGGTCATATACTTGACATATTTTAAGGGTGCAAATTTGTAAAACTTTATCCTTTACTATAAAGTGATGGTCATAAAAAGAGCGAAAGCTGAACATTTGGCAATATGCGAGCAGACAGCTGCTTTGTTCTGAGCTCTGATGGTTCTAGAAGCCCTAAATTAGCAGAGGCATCAGTAGCAACTACAGAGAACTGGCTCAGGGACTGTCGTGAAAAGAGCCGAAATGAAACCAAGCGCTTGCAAAATTAAATCCATTTTTTGAGTAAAGTGAGGGCAAAACATTTCAAAGAACAAAGAAAAATAAACACTTCCAGGATATCAATTAGGTTTATTTGGTGAACTTCGCCTTTTCCTTAATTTGCATCTAAAAGCCTAAAAATTACTGTAAATTGGACTTAATTTATTATGATAACTCATAGAGAACTACAGACACTGACTGCTACTGGCGCTGGAATATAGCCGATAAGCCAACAGAAAAGAAAGAGCAGGACTGCGAAAGCTGTACAAGGTTGGAGATATTTAATTTCAAATAACCGCCCACATAGTTCGACCTAATTTCATGCGCGATAAGAAATGCAATCTCCACAGATAAAAAAGAATGGATACTAAAACGTAAATAAATATCAGCTGAATCTTTTTACCTTTAATACCCATAATTTTCTTTCTGGTTTTCTTAGTGCAACCCTCACAATGCAACCGAATTTTTAACTCCACAGTCACCAATGAAGGCTAACAAAAATAAATAAATACTATTTAAAAATGGAAATGTTTTTCAAAGGAAACCACATAGAATTCGATGATCAAATTGAGAAGAAATAAGATTAAACCTCTTTGGACTTGGGAGCATCCTCCTTCTTGCCGTCCTTGTTCTTCTTTGGTTGAGGCGAGATGAGCTCCACTTTCTTGCGACTTTTGCTCTGAACCAGATCGCGGATCTCTATTGGGTCCACTTTCCCAATTACGGTGAGCTTGTTGCTTTCGATATCCACCGTCACTTTCTCTACACCTAACAAAAACAGGGAAAAGGATGGAAATCAACAACTAAATAATTTCCCTAATAGAAAGGGGAAGAAACTGTAGAAATCAGAAATAAAAGGAACGAGGTACCTGAGAGTCCAAAGGAGAGTGAGATCGGAGACGGATTAGCTGCGAGCTCGACGACCTATATCGGAGATGAGATCGGAGACGAGACCAGCAGCTCGACGAAGAGATTAGTTACAAGATCAACGATGAAATCAGAGTTGAGATCGGAGACGATGAGATCGGAAAACGGCGAAGAGATTAGCGACGAGTTCAGCGATGAGATCGACGAATTTCGGCCATGGCGATCTCCCAGAGCGAACGAAGAGGGAGATATTTTAGAAAGGGGTGATGATTTGAGAGAGAGAGAACGAGGGATATTTGGTAAAGCGGTGGGAAAAAATAAGACTTAGTTCCAGTGTTAAGCCCAAACCAGCCTATAAAATCGGCCCAAATCAAAATTATTAGGCCTAATGAAGCGGTTTTTGTAAACCGTTGTCAAAGCGTTGCAAAACCGCCCCCATAGATACCTAGCGCAACGGTCATAAGCGTTGCACTAGAACTGTTGCGTTAGAGCAAATATGTGGTAGTGTATACTTATATATACTTATACATAAATATACTTACATAAGAGAGAGTATACTTATATATACTTATACACTAAGAGAGAGTATATATATACACACATATGACATATTATACATATATAGAAATATGTTATATATACATATATAAAAATATATTATATATACATATATTATACATATTATATATATTTATATATACATATATAATATAATACATAAAAATAAAAAATAAAAAAACTACTATTCCGGGCCGGGCCGGTCATACACTATGCGGCCATGAGTATGACTTCTATTCTCTTGCATTATTTCATTACAGTTTTCCTGTATACAATAGGGCATTTGTTTTATACTATCATGCTGTTTAAAAAGCAATCTCGGCTTCTACCTTGGCGGAGGCAGCTCTGAGGCCTCACAATATAGCGTCTAGGATCTCCTATTGAATATTGACGCCTTAAGCCTATTTTGGGTGAATTTGGTATGCCTAAGCACCCTGTTCCTCATAATGGCCACCTTGACAATATGCGTGTGTTGTTGAAATTGGGTATGCCTATTTTGGGTGAATTGGGTATGCCTAAGCACCCTGTTCCTCACAATATATATATATATATATAGTGTGTGCGCCCATGCGCGTGTTACCTGCACCCCTACCGGTACATGTACCCCTACCTGTTTCCATGCAACTTAGGTTGGAACAAACTTCATTCGTCTTTGGAGACTCTAAAGCGCTAGACATATGTATACTTATGTAGTTTAGTAGGTAGGATGTGTATGCGTATGCTCATTCAAGTTCTGGTGTATTCATATGTGCATGCGTAAGTGTGTTTTAACATACATACTTGTTTCAACTTCATCCTGTCCAGCATCAATTTTTGAATTGTAAACAATTGTATTGATTTTTCGGATAATGGCTTATTGAATATCTTTGTTCAGAACATGTCAGTCATATATACCAAACAGCTAATATGTAAAACTACATTATGATGGTTGTAAGAAAAAGACTAAATAGTTAGAATAACAATGTTATCTATGATATTTCAAAGGATCCAATATAGTTCTTCGATATGCAATTACTAATTATCCAATAAAAAATAAATGAGAGCTAAATTTATAAAAAGCATGTTGCTAGTGGTCATCTTAAACAATGCAAGGTAGATTTGATGAGGAAAAAAAAAGAACAGTTGATTGTAGGAAAGAAATCACAACCAAAACCATTAACTAAAAAATTAAATAACTCGACTATATCATTTGTGATTCTCCTATTCGATCCAGAAACAAATCATAGACAACCCAAATCTTTCTCCTCTCCGATTCCAAACCAAATCAAGTTTATTACAAAACCATGATTATTGACAATTGATATGCACATGTCCACTTTACATATGATCAATAATTAAAAATTAAAAACAGGTTAGCATGTGACCATGTAAGATGAATACATACCAAATCAAAGTATCTAGAATGCTTGAATGCCTATGGATGATGTGCAGCAACCAATAAAATAATTACCTACATATCAACGGGGTCTTTAGAACAAAATTAATTTTTGGGTATGACTATTTTGGGAGAATTTCATATGTGCATGCGTAAGTGTGTTTTAACATACATACTTGTTTCAACTTCATCCTGTCCAGCATCAATTTTGGAATTGTAGACAATTTTATTGATTTTTCGGATAATGGCTTATTGAATATCTTTGTTCAGAACACGTCATTCATATATACCAACCAGCTAATATGTAAAACTACATTATGATGGTTGTAAGAAAAAGACTAAATAGTTAGAATAACAATGTTATCTATGATATTTCAAAGGATCCAATATAGTTCTTCTAAATAGTTAGAATAACAATGTTATCTATGATATTTCAAAGGATCCAATATAGTTCTTCGATATGCAATAACTAATTATCCAATAAAAAATAAATGAGAGCTAAATTTATAAAAAGCCTGTTTCCAGTGGTCATCTTAAACAATGCAAGATAGCTTTGATGAGAAAAAAAATAGTTGATTGTAGGAAATAAATCACAACCGAAATCATTAACTAAAATATTAAATAACTCAACTATATCATTTGTGATTCTCCAATTCCAGAACAAAATCATAGACAACCCAAATCTTTCTGTGACGACCCTGGGTTCACATAAGGCTGCAGTCCTTGGTGAAACCAAGAATGTCAAACTTGTCATGCACCACACCGTGCAATAACATGTTTCACCATCACAATTCTATCACTCTAGTATAGTCAATAACAGTGCACCACACCGTGCAATAACATGTTTCACCATCACAATTCTATCACTCTAGTATAGTCAATAACAGGTGTAGGTACAAAAAGCAAGTAAAAGATAATACAAGAGATAACTGATGAAATAATAGGGATCGAAATGCTATTTCATCATCCAACATACAGAAAATACAAAGACAATGTCTGAAATGCAAATACTGGGGTTCTCAACAAGCCTCAAATACAACAAGTCTGAATGAAGGATATAAGGCATACAACCGTTACAACATCTATAGCATAGTCCTCAAATGTATAATACCAACTACAGTGGAGCCCAAAGAAATTATTACATTGCTAAAATGTAAAGCTGAACACTAAAGTGGTCCACTATCAACCTGCGGCTCTCCGTGCTCCTAGCTCGTGACCTGAAAGGGGGAGGGATAACGAGCGTCAAAGCGCTAGCGAGTAACATCACAACCAACCCCAAGGGAAAGGGCTTGTTGTATAAGAAAATACAGTTAATATATAATAGATCTAAAATCATTGGTCTTGCTAAAGAGGGTTTTAGTGGTTAGATATTTACAACACGAGAATAGGTACGTCGAGCGAAATAATCCTGACAAGGAAACCCTCATGTATATACCTTATATCTCAAATTGTAAACCCCTAATCACCAAACCTGAGGTTCTAATATAGGAACAATAAAAATTAAATACAACAAATCTCAGAACACAAGCGCAGTACCATATCATAGCCTACATGAATGTCTTGTCAAAATCATGTCGTGAACTTCTGTGAGAAGGTCATATGCAGGGTTAAGAACTATGTCCGAAACAGGAACTATATAAGGTAGTTTCCAACTCATAGAATAAATGACAAATATCCAACACGAGGACTGAAATGGATTATAGTCCAACACGAGGACTGAAATGGATTATAGTCCAACACGAGGACTTCTATGGATTTTAGTCCAACACGAGGACTGTGGAATAGTGAAAATATCGCTATGATGTATATAGTGAAGTCTACTTATATCAATCCACACTCAAAACTGTGGAATAGTGAAAATATCGCTATGATGTATATAGTGAAGTCTACTTATATCAATCCACACTCAAACAGTGTGTAAGTCCCCAAATCATACCCTCAGGTCATCTATCATGCATGGATTACATAGTGAGACTAAATACCAAGGTCAGATAGTCCAGGCAAACCCCCGAACATAAGTAATATATCCAAAAATATCCAGAACAGGAAATCACAACAGAAAGTGCGGCGGTCGACCGCACCGGTTGACCGCACTCTGGTATGCGACTGGCGGTCGACCGGAAGAACGTCGCGGTCGACCGAAATAATTTGCGGTCGACCGAAAGAACATCGCGGTCGACCGAAATAATTTGCGGTCGCGGTCGACCGAAATAATTTGCGGTCGACCGAAAGAACATCGCGGTCGACCGAAATAATTTGCGGTCGATCGAAGCCTTAAAACGAGCTCAGCGGTCGACCGCACCGGTCGACCGCCGAGCGGACAGAAACCCAAATCTGGGTTTCTGTCAGCTCGAAACCTGGAACAAAATTCTCATTTATACACGATAACAAGAGTTCTAACTTCTCAAAAATCATACTGAAAATAAACACTAATCCCAAGGTTGAAATCTACGTTTTCCATATTCTAAATCCATGAGAAACAAACCAAAAACGTTTTAATAATTGAAAGACAAAACGTTGGTGAACTTTCATAAACTGAAATATCGATTCTTGCAATCCATAATGTAAAGAACTCGTTTTTATACGAAAATACCTGTTGGGCTCTTCAAAAACTCATGAAAAATCGAAATAAAACCATAGAAAATAGGGGTGAGGGATTGAGCGAGTTGATACTCGCCTTAGGTGCTGACAAAAGCTCTGGGGATGATCCTCCTTTGCTCAGATCTGCGAAAATCCCCTGGAACTCCTCCAAATTCCTCAAATCACCAGGTCCAGCTAGGGTTTTTGAGAGGAGAGAGATGGGGGCTAGGGTTTTAGGTCTGAGGAGAGGAGAGGCTCTCCTGGGTTGAGTTGGTATAAATACTAACTCCCTAACCCGACCCGAAACCCAAAAGACCCGAAACAAAAACCGCAAAGAAAACAAAACCTGTAAACTCTATGACCGCTGTGCGGTCGACCGTGTCGGTCGACCGCCACGGTCGACCGCGTCGGTCGACCACGCAGCACAAAAATGCCTGCTGCTGGGCATTTTACACGCTGGCCATAACACTCGATTTCTCTCACTTAAAATCACTTGTTGGGTTCTCAAACACAGATAATCACATTCATATGACATATATATGATTATTCATCACAAGGAAAATATTTACTATTAATAATTCACATCTATTTATTGTAGAAAATTTTGGGGTTTTACATTCTTCCCCCCTTAAAAGAATTTCGTCCTCGAAATTCGGAGATCATGCGAACTTGAAATATGAACTCTTAGATAACCTTATAGAGATATTTACACTTAACGATCTAAAATGATAATATTCTCGCTCAATCCTAATCTAGTGGAACTAGTACATCGGGCGAAGAATCCAAACAAGGAACCCCCCATACATATACCATGTGTTCCAAAAGATTAAAGATTAAGCGAAAGTATTCTCATTATAGCGTTAAATGCAAACCTAACCAAAGATATGCACATAAATTAAGATATGTAATCATAATGAGAATTTATTTACCTGCTCAACCAAGTGTGGGTAGTCACGACGCATGTCCTCTTCGCGCTCCCAAGAAATCTCCTCAATGCCTCCTCGGTTCCACTGAACTTTCACCAAGGGAATTACCTTGTTTATAAGCCTCTTGTCCTCTCTGGCAAGAATACGAACCAGAATCTCAATAGTAGTCAAATCATCCTGAAGCTCGATCTCAGGTGCATCCAATACTCGCTGCTGCTCCTCATCATGCAAGTGCTTCTTAAGCATAGAAATATGGAACACGTTGTGTATACTAGACATCAATGCTGGAAGATCTAGTCTGTATGACACAGCTCCAATGCGCTCTAGGATCTGAAAAGGCCCAATATATCTCGGTGCAAGCTTCCCTCACCTTCCGAATCGATGTACGCCTTTCATAGGCGATACCTTAAGCATAACCAAATCTCCAACCTGAAACTCTAGGGGTCTTCGCCTCTTATCTGCATAGCTCTTCTACCGACTCTGAGCGGCTAAAATTCGTTCACTGATCAAAGCTACCTTCTCAGTGGTCTGCCTCACTAGTTCGGGCCCAAGCATCAAGCTATCCTCCGGCTCGGCCCAACATATCGGTGATCTACAAGGTCTCCCATACAATGCTTCATACGGGGCCATACCGATCGTTGCTTGATAACTATTGTTATAAGCGAACTCTATCAGTGGAATATGATCCTCCCAACTACCTTGGAAGTCAATGACACATGCCCGCAACATGTCCTCCAACACCTGATTCACCCTCTCCGTCTAGCCATCTGTTTGGGGGTGAAATACACTGCTATAAGATAACGTGCTGCCAAATGAGTCCTGAAAACTCCTCAAAAAGTGTGAAGTGAAAATCAATCCTCTATCTGACACGATCATGTCCGGTACTCCGTGAAGTTGAACTATCTCCCGAATGAAGATTCTCGCATAAGCCTCGGCTATATAAGTGGTCCTCACTAGAATAAAATGTGCTGACTTCGTCAACCGGTCCACTATCACCCAAACTGAATCATTCCCCTTCTTCGACTTCGGCAACCCCACAATAAAATCCATGGAAATATCTGCCCACTTCCACTCTGGAATGGGTAAAGGCTGCAGTGTCCCTGCCGGTCTCTGATGCTCTGCCTTCACCTGCTGACAGGTAAAACATCTAGCCACATAGTCTGCAATCTCTCTCCGCATACCACTCCACCAGAAATGCCTCTTCAGGTCCTTGTACATCTTTGTAGTCCCTGGATGTACTGTGTACCGAGTACGGTGCGCCTCGTCAAATAACTCCCTCTTCAACTCTACACTGGCTGGCATGACCAATCTACCCTTCATCCGTAATCCTCCATCTGCTCTAATGGTCCAGTCCGCCTTAGGCTCTTTGGAAGTCTCCCCCTTACGGGTTTGAATCCAAGAGTCCTCCAACTGAGCTCTGACAACCCTGTCACTCTAAGATGGCTGCACTGACATAGCTCCCAAGAATGCACTGGTTCCTCTAATCTCGGGTCTAATATCAAACTGGCTAAGAGTGATAAGATCTCTGAACAAGGAACACCTCAAAGCCGCAACCCGATGCCGACGCTTCCTACTCAAAGCATCTGCTACGACATTCTCCTTCCCTGGATGATACTGAATCACGAACTCGTAGTCCTTGATAAACTCAATCCACCTCCTCTGCCTCTGATTGAGTTCCTTCTGAGAAAAGAGGTACTTCAGACTCTGATGGTCTGTGAATAGCTCAAATTGCACTCCATACAAGTAGTGCCTCCATGACTTCAGTGCGAACACCACTGCTGCTAACTCCAAGTCATGAGTGGGTTAGTTCTGTTCATGCACCCTCAATTGCCGTGAGATGTAGGCTACTACCCTCTGAGTCTGCATCAGTACGCCTCCTAAGCCTGCCAATGATGCATCTGTATACACAACAAATGTCCTGTCACTGCTCGGAATAGTCAAAACCGGCGATGTAGTCAACTTAGTCTTCAAAATATCAAAGGCCTTCTGGCACTCCATGCTCCATATGAACTGTACACCCTTCTTCGTAAGGTGGGTAATAGGCGTCGAAATCTTCGAGAAGTCCTGAATGAACTTCCTATAATATCCAGCTAAGCCCATAAAGCTGCGAATCTCTGTCACAGTCTTCGGTGGCTCCCAATCAAGGACTACCGTGACCTTAGCCGGGTCCACTGCTATACCCTCTCGACTGCGGTGGCTCCCAATCAAGGACTACCGTGACCTTAGCCGGGTCCACTGCTATACCCTCTCGACTGATGACGTGGCCAAGAAATCTAACTTCTGAAAGCCAAAACTCGCACTTGCTAAACTTAGCATACAGCTGATGCTCCTGAAGAGTCCTCAATGCTATCCGTAGATGCTTCTCATGATCCGCCTCCGACCTCGAGTAAATGAGAATATCATCGATGAAAACGATCACGAACTGATCTAAGAAGGGACGAAACACCCGGTTCATCAAGTCCATGAATACCGTGGGTGCATTGGTCAATCCAAATGGCATGACCAAGAACTCGAAAGAACCATATCGAGTAAGAAAGGCGGTCTTGGGAATATCCATCTCCCGAACTCGCAACTGGTGATAGCCAGAACGAAGATCAATCTTCGAGAAATACTGCGCTCCCTGCAACTGGTCAAACAAGTCATCAATCCTAGGTAGTGGGTACCTATTCCGGATAGCGATCTTGTTCAACTCTCTATAATCAATGCATAATCTCATACTACCATCCTTCTTCTTCACGAAGAGGATCGGCGCGCCCCACGGAGAATGACTCCGACGAATAAAGCCCTGAGCTAACAACTCGTCCAATTGGGTCTGCAGCTCTCTCATCTCAGCTGGTGCCATGCGATAGGGTGCGCGGGATATCGGGGTTGTGCCTGGCTGCAACTCAATACAGAACTCAACCTCTCTCACAGGAGGTAATCCAGGTATGTCTTGAAAGACATCCTGGTAATCTGAGACAACTCTAGTCTCCAATAACTCGGCTACCTGATCCCGTCGCATCACCTCCTCGATGTATGCCAGAAATGACTCCGCAAATCGGTTGCCCTGAGAGGTAGCTACAATCATCTCGGATCCATCGGACGCTCACAACTTGACTGTTTTCGCAAAGCAGTCAATACTAATATGGTAGGAAGACAACCAATCCATACCAAGAATGACATCGAACTCGGACATATGCAACACTATCAAATCCACTATGAACTCCGACTCATCTAAACTGACGGTACACCTCCTACAAACGCTCTCAAGAAGCGATACCTCACCTAAAGGGGTGGAAACAGATAGAGGGGTGTCTAGGGGCTGAGCTATGAGCTGGAGTCTAGTCATAAATGCATGCGAGATGAATGAATGCGAAGCTCCCGAATCGAAAAGAATACGGGCGGGAAGAGAGTTCACAAAGAACGTACCCTCCACTACAGCTCCGCTGGCGCCATGATCACAAGGAACCACTACATATACCCTGCCCGTGGCTGAAGACTGCTCTGCTGATGGTGCTGGAGAATTTGGGATAATCTGTCCCTGGGGAACCTCCTGAACTGCCCGAATCTGTCCCTCAGTCCTCTGAGCTGCTGGTGGTGCCTCAAGCCTGTTCTGCTGGCCCTGACCTCTACCCTGCTGGCGCTGCTGCTGCTGCTGGTTCGGACCTTTGCCCTACTGGGCTCCTGCTGGGGCGCTGCGGCACTCTGATGCCTTATGCCCGACCTTGTGACAGTTAAAGCAGGATCCCTGGAACTTGCGCTGCTGATGCGCTCTCTGCTCCTGCTGGGGTCCCCTTTTATAAGGGCCCTGATGCTGCTACTGATGTCCAGGAAAACCTCTCTTGTTCTTGCCCTTGTCCCCACTCTGTCCGGTCTTGGCCTTCCCTTCCTTGTCTTTCTGGAACATAGAAGTCTCAATCTCCTGAGAAGTGGCAGCCTCAGCCACCTCCTTGACTAAATAAAATCTCCTCGACACGAGGTACCGGCGGATGTTAGGGCGAAGCCCTGCCAAGAACATCTGAGCCTGACGCTCTCCTGTCTGCCACATTCCCATGAAATGCAGCAGCTCCATGAACCTGCTCTCAAAGTCTGCAACCGTCATGTCCCCCAGAGTCAAACGGGACAACTCAAGTTCCTTCCCAGTCTGTGCTGCTGAAGAAACGTACTGTCCATTGAAGAAATATATGAAATCCTCCCACATGAGGGTCAACCTCTGCTCTGGAGTGAACTGGAGTCGGTACCACCTCCCGGCATCTCCCTTCAGGCTGTAGGATGCCAGTCTCTGCTTCTGGACTGAATCTACACCGAGTATATCGAGAATGTTGCTCACATCCTCCTTCCACTTATGGGTTGCAAGAGGGTCTGGTGACCCCTGGAACTCCGGTGCCCTCATCTTCTTGTACCTCTCTACCATACGGAGCCAAGTCTCCTGCTCTGTGGCTCTATCTGGGACTACTAAAGGAATAGCTGCAGGCGTGGCCTCTGGGGGTCTCTCTCTAACAGGAACGGTAGGTATCACCGGCTGCTGAGCTACTGGTGGTGGAGGTGTCCGTGGTGTTATATGAGTAGTCACCAACTCCTCAATGGCTGTCATCCGGGCGATAAGAGGAGCCATGATGTCCACCAAATACTGAGGAGCCTGCTGAGCTGGCTGCTGCTCTGACGGAGTCTGCTGTGACTCAGCCTAGGTAGCTCTCCTGGTACGAGGTCTACCACGACCTGCCATCTCTCTGATCATAAGAAAATAAGAGTTTATGAGTCAAAATAGACTCCTATAAATAGCGTATCACAATAAGATTTTCACAACATATAGTATTGCACAAATACTTTAAACTTATACAAAAATAGTTGTCATAAAAAAAAATTTCTCAAATTATTAGATATACGCATACATCATCCTCACTCATACTAGGAAATCCTTACGGACTCTATACATAAATCCTAGGAAACTCTATCCTAGCTCCACGACTCGACACAGGATGATCCTAAGGATACTGGAACTAGAGTTCTGATACCAACTGTGACGCCCCTGGGTTCACACAAGGCTGCAGCAGTCCTTGGTGAAACCAAGAATGTCAAACTTGCCATGCACCACACCGTGCAATAACATGTTTCACCATCACAATTCTATCACTCTAGTAGAGTCAATAACAGGTGTAGGTACAAAAAGCAAGTAAAAGATAATACAATAGATAACTGATGAAATGATAGGGATCGAAATGCTATTTCATCATCCAACATACAGAAAATACAAAGACAATGTCTGAAATGAAAATACTGGGGTTCTCAACAAGCCTCAAATACAACAAGTCTGAATGAAGGATATAAGGCATACAACCTTTACAACATCTATAGCATAGTCCTCAAATGTATAATACCAACTACAGTGGAGCCCAAAGAAATTATTACATAGCTAAAATATAAAGCTGAACACTAAAGTGGTCCACTATCAACCTGCGGCTCTCCGTGCTCATGGCTCGTGAACTGAAAGGGGGAGGGACAACGAGTGTTAAAGCGCTAGCGAGTAACATCACAACCAACCCCAAGGGAAAGGGCTTGTTGTATAAGAAAATACAGTTAATATATAATAGATCTAAAATCATTGGTCTTGCTAAAGAGGGTTTTAGTGGTTAGATATTTACAACACGAGAATAGGTACGTCGAGCGAAATAATCCAAACAAGGAAACCCTCATGTATATACCATATATCTCAAATTGTAAACCCCTAATCACCAAACCCGAGGTTCTAATACAGGAACAATAATAAATGAAATACAACAAATCTCAGAACACAAGCGCAGTACCATATCATAGCCTACATGAATGTCATGTCAAAATCATGTCGTGAACTTCTGTTAGAAGGTCATATGCAGGGTTAAGAACTATGTCCGAAACAGGAACTATATAAGGTAGTTTGCAACTCATAGAATAAATGGCAAATATCCAACACGAGGACTGAAATTGATTATAGTCCAAAACGAGGACTGATATGGATTATAGTCCAACACGAGGACTTCTATGGATTTTAGTCCAACACGAGGACTGTGGAATAGTGAAAATATCGCTATGATGTATATAGTGAAGTCTACTTATATCAATCCACACTCAAAACTGTGGAATAGTGAAAATATCGCTATGATGTATATAGTGAAGTCTACTTATATCAATCCACACTCAAAAAGTGTGTAAGTCTCCAAATCATACCCTCAGGTCATCTATCATGCATGGATTACATAGTGAGACTAAATACCAAGGTCAGATAGTCCAGGCAAACCCCCGAACATAAGTAATATATCCAAAAATATCCAGAACAGGAAACCAAGGTCAGATAGTCCAGGCAAACCCCCGAACATAAGTAATATATCCAAAAATATCCAGAACAGGAAAGCACAACAGAAAGTGCGGCGGTCGACCGCACCGGTCAACCGCACTCTGGTATGCGACTGGCGGTCGACCGGAAGAACGCCACGGTCGACCGAAATAATTTGCGGTCGACCGAAAGAACATCGCGGTCGACCGAAATAATTTGTGGTCGACCGAAAGAACATCGCGGTCGACCGAAATAATTTGCGGTCGACCGAAGCCTTAAAACAAGCTCAGCGGTCGACCGCATCGGTCGACCAACGTTGGTGAACTTTCATAAACTGAAATATCGATTCTTGCAATCCATAATGTAAAGAACTCGTTTTTATACGAAAATACATGTTGGGCTCTTCAAAAACTCATGAAAAATCGAAATAAAACCATAGAAAATAGGGGTGAGGGATTGGGCGAGATGATACTCGCCTTAGGTGCTGACAAAAGCTCTGGGGATGATCCTCCTTTGCTCAGATCTGCGAAAATCCCCTGGAACTCCTCCAAATTCCTCAAATCACCAGGTCCAGCTAGGGTTTTTGAGAGGAGAGAGATGGGGGCTAGGGTTTTAGGTCTGAGGAGAGGAGAGGCTCTCCTGGGTTGAGTTGGTATAAATACTAACTCCCTAACCCGGCCCGAAACCCAAAAGACCCGAAACAAAAACCGCAAAGAAAAAATAACCTGGAAACTCTCTGACCGCTGTGCGGTCGACCGCGTCGGTCGACCGCCACGGTCGACCGCGCAGCACAAAAATGCCTGCTGCTGGGCATTTTACACGCTGGCCATAACACTTGATTTCTCTCACTTAAAATCACTTGTTGGGTTCTCAAACACAGATAATCACATTCATATGACATATATATATATATGATTATTCGTCACAAGGAAAATATTTACTATTAATAATTCACATCTATTTATTGTAGAAATTTTCGGGGTTTTACACTTTCTCCTCTCCGATTCCAAACCAAATCAAGTTTATTAAAAAACCATAATTATTGACAATTGATATGCACATGTCCACTTTACATATGATCAATAATTAAAAATTAAAAACAGGTTACAGGCAATTAAACTTGATTTAGCACCCTTTTAACATGAGACAATCTGCATCTATTGTAAATTAAAGATTAAAGACTGTAAATCAAAACATGAGAGTATTGTAACAATAACTTCAGTAAAATTTGAATGAAAAGCATGTATATAACAAGAAATACCTAATTTAGGAAAGAAATCACAACCGATACAGCTACTGCTGGAATATTTAAACCCTTGTCGTTTGAAACTGTAGGAAATCGAAAATTAGGGCAAAATTATAACAAAGTTAAAGGACTGAAGAACTGAAAGGGGATAGAGTGAATTGATCAAAAATAACGATTAGAGTTAGGGTTTTGTATAGAGGAGTGAAGATGAAGAAAAAATATCTTCCTGAATGCCTAATATCTGAAAAATTTTAGGATGAATTCAGAAATTCTGAACAAATAATGAGCTTTGCAAATCTCTGTAACGATTCGGCTTCGGCTGAGAAGGATAACTTATGAATAATACTCATCTTTGCAAACGCTTCGTCTTGTCGGAGAAGGTAAAACGATGAACTCTTCGGCTTCGGCGGAGAGGAAGGCGTAAACGATGTGTGAAATTCCCGATGTTGATGACGATTTTTCTGTAATGGTTGGAGAAATTAGGTATATTTAAATTGGTTGAAGGTTAATTTGGGAATGGGAAAGTTTTTCAGGAACTGGCTCTTTTAAAGGGTATATATATATATATATATATATATATATATATATATATATA
>NW_017972943.1:9258-53281 GCF_001876935.1 Asparagus officinalis | reverse complement strand
ATATATATATATATATACACACACACATATATGTATGTATGTGTGTGTATACATATACTTACGTGGAAATATTTAGATCAAAATGACTTGAGAAATTTACATCCACTCTAAGTTAAACATGAAATTTTTTATTATTTCAAATAAAATTCTAAGTTCCAACTAAGAATTATAAAGTTTAAAGATTCATCAAGCAAACCAATATTAATTAACTTCATCCAATTTGCAAGTGTCCTTTTTTTATGGGAAAAAAGAAGAATAAAAGAAAGGATAAAATAATATAAGAAAAGAAAAGATAAAGAGAAAAGATGACTAGTCCCCACCTCTCCACCAAAATTTTGCTTTTTTCTCAATGTAAACTATACGATGTGAGAAATAAAACAGATTGAAAATGAAGCACTCACATTTACTCAACATTGAATAATGATAAAATGATAAATTCTACAATCACGTTCAATTTTGACGGATATGAGGAGGATGTAGCTAAAATTATGTGTCTATGTATGTGTGTGTGTGAGAAATTGTAAATTTTTTATTTTGGAAAAATTGTGTCAGGGCCCCAAAATAAAGAACTTCATGTGCCCCCCACTCCCGTATAAATTCACTTATATGTAAGCCCCAAATACCAAGGGCTTTTGTGATTCATCATTTGTTCACACTCTCCCAAAAAGTAACCCAAAAATTTCAAAACTACCCATACTTTTCTTCTTCTTCTTCTCTCTATCTTTTTCTTTTTCTCATAGAGATCATAATTGCTCCTTCCTTCTCTTATCCTCTCATACTCTCCCCTAAACATAGCTTCCTCCTCTCCCTCTCCCTCTTACTCCTCTTGCCATAGACCCCGATGTCTGCTTCTCCTGCCTCCTCCTCCACCACTACCGTGTGTACCTTCCAGCCTCGTCATCTTAGGCGAGCGTTGAGAAGGCCTAGAGAAGGAGGAGAGGTTGTTGGAAAGATGGATGGAGAGGAAATGGAGAAGGAGCAGGAGAGAAGGAAGGAGAGGTCGAGCTCATTGAGCCAGTGAGATCCATGGTGTTAGGAGGTAAAGGAACATTGGGAGGGGGTATAGATGGATTTGGTGATGGAGCGTGTTCTTCAAGAGGGTAGAAGGCGGTAGGAGACATATCTAGTGGGTAATAAAGGAGGAGGAGGATAATGAAGATTTTGGGACATATGTGTTTTTTGTTGAAATATTTGTGATGTGGATGAGTGGACTTGCAGGTTAAAATAATATTAGTTGGGCTAAAATTTTATGAATGCATATAGAGTATTTGATGAAATGCCAAAGAGAGATGTGATTTCTTGAAATGTGATAATAACATGTTGTGTACAAAGAAAATTTATTGAGATATTAGGAATCTTTTGATACTACTGTTGGGTGTGTTTATAGTACATGTGGATGACAAACAATGTAACAATCATATTTTTCATTGTGCTTGTTGTCATTCTATTATTTTTGCGATCAATTTGAAATGATTTTTATTGATACCATATATACTTAACAGGTAAGACCCAGAGTTAACATCTTTCTGAGAAAGTTAATAGGAAATGCCAAAAGTAAACAGATTCGAGTGAAAATTAAAAGCTAATTGAGATAGTTAACAGGAAACAAAAATAGTATATATATAGTCAACATGCATTTTATATTGAATGTTCTTACGTTCTTAAAGCTAATATAGCTTTGAATCCACGTATTGATTAGTCTTACATTCTTAAAGCTTACATAAGTCTTCCATAATGAGCTACAAAATTCTTACAAAAATACATTGCTTTACCAAAAGTATAGTACTGCTTATCAATCTAGACTAATCACCAATTAGATTCTTTTTGCTATAAATTTGATACATTTGTTTTTGATACCATATATACTTAAGAAGTAAGACCCAGAGTTAAAAACTTTCTCAGAAAGTTAACAGGAAAAGTCAAAAGTTAACATATTCTAATAAAAACTAATAGTTAACTGAGATAGTTAATAGCAAATAAAAATAGTATTGTAAAGTTAGTCTTAATTCATTTATACTTTTAGATTATTGACACTTTTCAGTTAATGTTGTGTGCCACTATTGAGGAATGATAGAAATATTATTGAGAATGTCATCTGATCTCATTACATTCTTACCAGACGAACAATCATTTTGGATCCTCTCTGAATTAGAAGTACTTCTTGGAGCAGTATGATTATACTTTAAATTCAAAAAATTATCACTACTGCACAAATTGAGAAATCAGTCAGATTTCAAAATCAACTCTAAAATTATCATGTGATTGTGAAAATTAACAGGTTCACATGCAAGTTAACAGGTAACTGTGATAGTTAACAGATGACAAGAAAAGTTAATAGGTTCATGTGAAAGTTAATAGATACTTGTGGTAGTTAACAAATAATAGGAATAGTTAATAGGTTCGTGTGAAAGTTAACAAATAGCTATAATAGTTAAAAGAATAGTTAACATGTAGCTATTAAAGTTAATATTTAAGATGGGTCTGTAGTATGAATCCTGAAGTCACAAAACTTACATCACACAAACCCAATTTTAATAACAGGTTAATGATTACTTACATTTTAGTTAGAACTTTTTGTATTTTTTTCAAAAGTAGAACCTTCTATATCAACAATAGCTTGCATATGAATCTCCATACAAACAATATTTTAATTATGCTCCACCATACACTTCAAATCATCTTTATTCTCAATTGAAAAACTCAAATTTGAGTACCTCTATATATTATAGTATTATATATTATATATATATAATATATATAGTATATATATGTATAATATATACATATAGAGAGAGAGAGAAGAGAGATGAACTTTCAGTCTTTTAGGGCCATCAAATTTTAGTTCAAAAAGTTTATTGTAGAACTTAGCATTAAGAATATAGTTCTCTCGCCTAAGGATACCATGCAAATGAGATCATTGGTGGCAATTAATATGGCGGACAGTTATGAGGAGTAACTGAGAGAATTTTTAGAGCAAGAGGGGTTGTTGAAACTTGAATAACAAAACCCTAATATCATAAATGAGAGAGTAAAACAATAGAATAGATAATAGATGATGAGAGCTTGCAGTAATGGAGGAAAGCCGGGACTTTTCCCTCCATTTTGCCCATCACTTACATTTATTGCGATCGGTGTCGTACCCGATAGGATGTGTTTCTATGAGAAGAGGACAATTTCGGGAGAGGAGCACAAATCATCAAATACATGTATATATATGTGATTTTCATGTTAGGTCATATTTTGTTGGGTCTTTTGGGGCTAAACAATAGGGGGAAAGTCTATGGGGTTGGGCCACAAGAGGTTTACTTTTTGGGGGGTCTTGACATAAATTTTCATTTTATTATATACATACATACATACATATATACAAATAGATAGAAATCAACCTGTATAGTGTGGCTCATGAAGAATTCACACTATTTCTTTCTCATTTGTAGAGAACCTTAAAAATGGTTTTAAAGGTTAATCATTAATTTTGAAAATATTACCATTTTAAGTGTTCTCTATCTCTATTGCTCTATGAGAGAAAAATCAGTTTCACAATATATGGACATGTCCATTGTGAATGCAATTTTTTAATAAAAAGATGCAATTTGGAATTATAAAGAATAATTTTTTGTCCTGGAATAAAAGTTTTCTATATTATTGATTTATCATGAAACATCTTTATTTTCTTATTGCCAATTTTAGCATTTTCATAAGCATCATAACAAATCTATTCCAGCTAATTGAGTTAGAGCTTCCTAATTGCACCGGCCAAGTCTAAATTAAAATTTAACTATTTAATTTCCTACATGGCACGATGTTCACGATGTTCAAGTACAACCGGTAGATGACATGTCCTTCCGAAAACAAATCTCTAAGGTGACATGTCCAAATTTGTTTTAAAAGCTGTCTGGTAAGCCCACAAAGAAACACATAACTTCATGAATCAATCTTTTCTATTTTGATTAATGATTTTCTCTGTGATTTGTTTAATTTGATATTTATGACCTCCACTTGACACTGGTTGGGATGATAAGGTGTTGACAATTTGTGAGTGATTGAATATTTCTTCATTAAAGACTCAAATGAACAGTTATAAAAATGTGTATCATTATCACTAATGATGGCTCGGGTTACTCTAAACTGGAAAAAGACGTTTTCCTTGAGAAATTTCACAACCACCTTACCGTCATTAGTTTTGCAATCCACCGCTTGAGCCCATTTTGACATGTATTCGACAGCCGCTAGAATGTACAAATTTTCAAAAGGATTTGAAAATTGATCCATAAAATCTATACCTCACACATTAAAAGCTCCATAGTGAGAATTTATTATAAGGACATTATATTTCTTCTATTGATTCTACCTAAAAGCTGATAATAGTTACAAGCTTTATAAAACTTATAGGCATCTTTAAATAGGCTAGGCCTGTACAGCCTACATTGAAGAATTGTCTTCGCAATTTTTCTTGGATCAAAGTGGTCCCCACAAGCTTGCTCATTGTAAAAAGAAATAACATTCCTAGTTTCTTTATTTGGAGCACACCTCTAAAAATTTGATTAGAATAATACTTGAATATGTAGGGATCATCCCAATAAAAATATTTTACATGGGGGAAAAATGAGATCTATACTATTTAGACCAATGGGAAGGGAGCTCTTTTGTAATAGTTTACAATATCTGTGAACTATGGCATGGGCCAGACTTGTATGAGTTGCTTATCAGGAAAATGATCATTTATCAAAATGTTGGGTGTTGGTGCGTTAGGGAGGATTGACAAATAATGTACTACAGGGTTATCTGCTCCTCTTCTATCAAGAATTTATAAATCAAACTCTTAGAGAAAGAGTATCCATCTAATGAGCCGTATTTTAGCATCTTTTTTTTCAAAAAATACTTCAGTGCAATATAATCAGCATAAACCTTGATAAGGGACCAATATCTGAATTTCTCTAAGGCAAAAAATAACACTTAAAAAGTCCTTCTTAGTGACAGAGTAATTTTATTGTGTATCGTTTAGTATCCCACTTGCATACTAGGGTACATGAGGTTTTTTATCTATCCATTGTCTTAAGACAACATCAATTACAGAATTGGATGCATCACACATTAACTCAAAGGGTAGGGTCTAATCAGGGGAATGAATGATAGAAGTTGTGGTTAACTCCTTCTTTAGGTGATCAAATGCCTCAAGACGTTTAGGAAAGAATTCAAGGGGCATATTTTTGGTTAAAAGATTGGTCAAAGACCTAGCAATTTTACTAAATTATATAATGAACGGTTTGTAAAAAACCTGATCTGACATTTTTAATATTTTTAAGGGTGGGGGGGATAGAAATAAGATCTACCTTAAATTTGTTGACTTTTATTCCCTTGTTAGAAACTACTTGTCCTAAGATAATTTCTTGTTTAACTATGAGGTGACATTCCTCCAATTTAGAGTCATATTTTTCTCCCTACATAGTGCTAGGATAAGTTTGAGATGATGCAAATGCTCAAAAAATGCATCAATGAAGAGGCATCCATGAAAATTTTAAAGAGCGCCCAACCATGTCGGATGATCACAGACCATTAGAATGTGGTTGGAGCGTTGCACAACCCAAAGGGCATATTCCATATGGGCTTGTGAAAGTGGCTCTCTCTTGATCTTTAAGAGCAGCGGGAATCTAATTGAAACATGAATATCCATCCAAGAGATAATAAACTCATGTTTTGCTAAACGTACAAACATTTGGTCTATGAAAGGAAGAGTGAAGTGATCTTTCCATGTGACTGAGTTGAATTCTCTGTAATCAATGCAGACTTGCCATTCAGTTTGGATCTAAGTAGGAACTAACTCATTGACCTCATTTTGGATCACTATGATCCCGGACTTTTTAGGAACAACCAAGACTGAACTCACCCAAGAACTATAAAAAAGGGATAAATAATCCCATCATTAATATATTTGAGAATATCTTTCCTAATAGCTTCTTTCATCACTGGGTTTAACTTGCGTTGAGGACCCCTAGTAGATTTGACATCATCTATCAAATAGATTCTATATTGAACAATCATTGGACTAATCCAATGGCTTCCCTATATTCTCTTAAGACATTTAAGAGGACTTCTTTTTGACCAGTTATCAAATTAAAAGCAACAATGACTGATACGATCTTATTCTTCCTTAAGTAGGTATACTCTAATCTTTTAGGTAAAGATTTAAACTTAAACTTATGGGTTCCTCTAAAGGTAGGCGAAGTTGAACTCAAGGTTCTATATCTAAGGATTCAGGTTGATGTCCCAGTGTGGATACATGATCTATCTGCTGATCTAACTCTTCTAATAGCATGATTTCTTCATCAGAGATCTCCTCAAAACTCAAGTCAAATAAATTAGGATTTGACTCATCCTTTTCCTCCAACTATTCGCTAGATATTTTAGGAATAAAGTTCACTTCTAGGGCTTGATCTAATTGATCACTAAGCTATTTCTCTAGATTGAATATGTTGAGATTAATAGTTATGTTCTCAAAAAACAGTTGTATTTGATCGATTCTATAGTTGATCAAAGCATTTAAAGTGGATAAGAACGGTTTTCTTGAAGTTACCGAGATCTGACCTTGAGATTGGAAACTCGGTTGCATTTCAAGACTTAATCACAATATCCTCTATCTCTCACTTAGGTATCTTTATAGATTTATCAGCTAATTGGAAGATGCATCTGATTGGTTTTAGTTCTCACCAGTAGAGATCTAAGCATCCTAGATGGGTTTTTCTCCATCTAAGATGCTAAAATTTTAGATGAAAAAGTTGGTCTAGAATGTTCTGATCATCACATTTTATTATACTTTTATACGCTCATTGTCTATTTTATATAAATAAATATATTACTAATAATGTGCTTTTCTTTTAATCTATAGGAAATGAAGAATTAATGAATAAGAGCTCAAAAAGAACTCAAATTTTATTATTTTTTAACCTTTTATTGAAGCCCAGTATCAAGCTAAACATCATATAGAAGCCCAAGAAATAAGGATCCAATATGAAAAGAAATCAAATCAAATTCATATTCAAGATGAACAAAAAACATCATTATCTCCCAATCCAGAAGGTGGAATCTAACATATGATATACTCCCTCCAATCCAAAATGAATGTCTTTTTAGCCTTTTTATCAAAATCCATTTTAGTTGTCGCTTTACAATATCCAAGGCTTAATTTGCTACTTATTCCATTTCTATCCCTCTGTTGCATAGAACTCAGAAAAGCAATTTATTACTGTAGCTTCTTCCCAAGCGTCACTTCTCCTGGATGTTTCAATATATGGCATGGATAATGTGGTGTGCTCCATTTATTTAGTTTTTTGGCTCCAAATAAAAAATTTGAATTTTCAGAATTGCTTAAATTTGGTTTGATTTAAAAAATTTTAAAAATTCAAATTCTGAAACGTGAGGAAGCTGAAAGGCTCCAAATAAATTTTAGGCTCCAAATTTATTTAGATTTTAGGCTCCAAACTTATAACTCATGAGTATTGATGTAGTACTCTAGCATGATGAAGCTTAAAAGCTGATGGAGGAACATTAAATTTCGTTTGTTTGTACGAGGAGCTTTAGACTAGGATGAGGGTATATGGGTAATCTTTCTCCTTTTCTTAATTTGTGTGTTTTAACTAAAATCTTTCTCCTTTTCTTAATTTGTGTGTTTTAACTAAAAAGACATTCATTTTGGATTGGAGGGAGTATAAAAATTGCCTATCTCGACAAAACAGAGCAATCCGGAATTTTAGAATTTTAAAATTCTAATTAGTCCACCAACCAATTGACCAATCGGTTGGTAAATACTTGATGTGTTGTGGACAATAATATCGAGATTACAAGTGCACAATAAAGTTGTAATACAGTTACAATGTCAATCCTATGAGGAAGATGTGTAGGAAAATTCTAATATGGATCCTAGAGTAGTGTGTGGACAAGTGGGAGTGAAAGAGAACAGAGATAAAGAGAGTGGGTGATTATTTACGAATAAAAGAAAACTAAAACAAGAAGGGAGAAAGAGAGTGGATAAATAAAAGGAAATAAAAAATAACAAGGAGGAAAAATAAAGGAAACTAGAAAAAATAAAATCAAGACTAGAAAAACTAACCACAAAGAGGAAAAACCAAATAAGTAAAATATGGAGGAATAAAAAAGAAAGAAAGGAATCTAGAATTGAATCCACTAATTGATTTGATTTAGGATTTATGAACTACTCTCTTTTTTTAATTACATTTTTCTTTAGATTTATTAAATAATATTATCAAACCACTTAAGGAAACCATAACCTATCAAATTATCATCCAAGTAAAACTATCATTCATGAAAAGAATAACAATTAGACAATAATTATAGGATCATAAGCATAACCTATCAAACCATCTAAGATAAGCATAGAAAAGTAAGAACTTGCATTGTAAGGGGGTGACCCCTTGAAAGCAAATCTTCATCTTCATCTCCATCTCCATCAACAAAGAAAAAGAAAAGAAAATTTAAAAGATGAAGAAGAATTATTTTTATTAATTTCAAACAATACATATATTTTTGAAAGGTATTCTCAATTAAGAGTAACCCTCCTCTCTAAATAGAGATTATTATAATTTTTTTCCACACTCAAAACCTCTCACCCTCTATCTCTATTTATAGCTTACAACAAGTAACAAGAGTTATTGGGTTTTTTGGCTTGGGCTCCAAGGATTAAATCTAAGCCATAAAACAATTTAGTTACGAATCAATCGGTTAACCAATCGGTTGGCCAATCGGTTGGTGGACCGATTAGAATTTTAAAATTTTGAAAATCCAGATAGCTCAGTCTTGCCGAGATAGGCGATTTTCATATATTATATATTAAATTTCACCTTCCGGAGTGAGAGATAATGCTATTTATTTGCGGCTGATCATCATGGATATGAACTTAATTTGATTTCTTTTCATATTAGATCCTTATTTCTTAGGCTTCTATAGGCTGCTTGGCTTGATCCTTAGAGTTCTTTTCGAGCTCTTGTTCATTAATTCTTCATTTCCTGCAGATTAAAAGAATACATTATTAGTGATATATTTATTTAAATAAAATAAATAATAAATGTATAAAGTTATAATAAAATGTAATGATCATGTTCGGTTTAGGATGCCAAGCATTTTTCATCTTAAAATAGTATCCTAATCAAATATTTATTATCTAATTATTTATTATTTGTGGATGTTCCGTCTAGGATCCTTTCCAAGTGTTTGTTGGCACAGCCCCTCATCGACGCCCTCTGTTGGTGAAGCCATCACTCCGCCGGCGAATCGTTAACAAGAAATTTTTTTTGATCTAATTCAGATGCTTCACCCAAAAATTTTGACCCCAACTCGGGGTCACCTCTGCCCCAAAATCCCTTATCGGATCCCCGAAAAACTTTCGTCATTTTGCCTCTGTGTTGTTGTTGCTGTTTTGATAGTGCGCACCAAGTGTTTGTAGAAATGGATGAGGTGTACGGTGTCATCGTTTTTCCAGCACTGGGCTCGAGGAATTCATCCTCAGCAGCCTCCTCTCCGTCAATGACATGAAGGTAATTTAACCCTTTGCATGGTACTATGTATCTTTAATAATGGTTTGCAGAGCTCTAGCCCTGGAAATTGTTGTCTATTTTGTAAAAGAAGAAGGAAGAAGAAAAAAAAATCTTATTTTAGTTTGATTTTGATTTATCCAAATATGAAATTAGTAGGGCTTATATAGTACATGTACAGGGTTACAGAGATTCTTGGATTATAGCATCCTAGAGCCCCTTCATCAACATGGACGTGATCAATAATGATTATTATTGAGGTGGGTCGATATTGCTCAATTTCACCTTGGTGTGCTTGGCTAAACCAGTTGCTAAACTTCTCCTCCTCCTCCTCCTCCTCCTCCCCCTTTTTATAGGTATCTAATTGTTTGTTTTGCTTGCATGGCAGCTCTGGAAGCGATTCCGGGGCAATGGCAAGCCTCCAGAGTATCTGGCTTCCAAAAAGGAATACAATGTCGACATGGTTCCTAAGGTATATATCTCTGTCTATGTAGATACAACAACAGTGTTTGATCCTTGACTGTACATGTTGAAGCAATGTGATATATTGTGGGTAACTCGGAGAAGACAATTACCTACTGCATTTAAGTTGTCTGCAGATAACTCCTCCATCTAAAAGGACTGGATACAACATTTTGCACCAATTTTTTTCCCTGTATATGATAAGAGTAGATTACACAAGGAATTTAAGACAATTATACAAAGTAGTTATCATAGGGTACTATTTGTGCACATCTTTGCTGACAAAGGCTTAATCGGCTAAGATGTAAAAAATTAGCTCCAATGCGATATGAGATAAGTCTACTCTCTTATGGGTGATCTTTCTTTTAACATTGGTAACTCCACTTAGTTTCAGAACTATAGAGTTGGGTTATGTATATAGATTCTATCACCTATAGTGTCCTTATTCATATAATTTCTTAAAGTCAACCATAAGATCTTGCTTACATGTTTTCCTATGTATTAACACAGTTATGATGTCTTTCTTTATAGCACTTAACCATGAAAAGTTCAACTCTAATATTCCATCTTGGGTTATATTAGTTTCTGTACCCTGTAGTCTTGTTATGATTCTATGTTTTCTGCTATTATAAAATTTGGGACTGATGCATAATCTCTAGATAAAAACCTGAAACACAATTCCATGTATCATAAAAACTAGCGAATACATAATTATTTGATCCCTGTAAATTTATTACCTCTTTTTTTTGGTATTATATGTAGCTGAAAGGCGTGCTCATGGTTGGGCTGGTCAAAGAGCAGATGAAAAACACTCCTAAAGGCGTGAAAGTTAATGTGACTCACTTAAAAAGTGTATGGAAAAAAATATTGAGTTTCCAGACACATCACTGCCTACAAGAGAGCTCATGTAAGGAAACTTAAATCATTTGATCAAGGTTTCATGTGTCTGACTTAGATTATTTTTTGGCTTTGAAGTACTCATTTTACATCACGGTCAGGTTATATGGTGACAGGCTTGAGGAATTAAGATTTTCGTCAGATTTAATTCTAGATTTTGCATGATACATGATGGTAATTGTGTTCGATTAGGTTGGTTCTGATGGTGTTTTGAAGAATGAGCTCAAACGCATATTCTTGGCTCTGATAATTGTGTTGCATGCAGGGTCTCAAGAAATCTGAATTTTGGAGAGTCTAGGGTTGATCTGAGGTCCCTGAATTTGAGTCAATCTCTTGCATGAAGACTCTTTCTTCTACCAATAAATTTGGGATGTTGGGAGATGGCCTCGAACCAGTTGACCGTTATGAAGGTGCTCAGTGAGTAACAAGGATGGAAGGATAAAGATCATTGCGTTTTATATGTATAATGTGGTATTAGGACCTGTATATTGTATTTATTAGTTGTAATGTTATTCCTATATATTATACAATTATTTTGGTTGTCAGTATGAATATTTTTGTATTTGTGTCATATTTTCTTAAACAATATATATGACGTGCAATGTTGGGCGCAGAGACACGCCCCGCGCCGCGGAAGCGTTATCACCTGAGAGATAGCCCTGACTTTAGTTATCACAAAAGCACAACTTAACCTCTATATTCTTGTTTTTCAAAGAAAACTAGAATAGATAGTGAAATTCTTATTTCTCAAAGGAAATAAGAATCGAAAGTGATATATTTCATCAAAGTGAAATATACACTCTTCCTCTCATCAGTTCTAAAACTGAAATGTCGAGGGAACCTACAAGTTATGGCAACACACAGTAAAAGACGAAGCAACAGATTTACGTTGTTCGGCTAACTAGCCTACGTCCACGGGAGGGGGGTTTTCACTGTGAGTAGAATACCAAACTTATTACAAGCGCTCTCTCTCTTTCTCTCTCTTTCTCTCTCTCTCTCTCTCTCTCTCTCTCTCCTTTCTTTTATTCTCAAGTTACACTCCACTCAAGAATTACCCACTTAGTATTTTTCCCCACCACACACAACTCTCTTAAACTCCTTTCCTATTTATAGGAAATGAAGAGCTGCTGGAACCAGCTCAAAAAAGAGCACGAAAATCTATAGGGGGGAGGCTGTGAGCATGGGCAACTGTATATGATAAGAGTAGATTACACAAGGAATTTAAGACAATTATACAAAGTAGTTATCATAGGGTACTATTTGTGCACATCTTTGCTGACAAAGGCTTAATCGGCTAAGATGTAAAAAATTAGCTCCAATGCGATATGAGATAAGTCTACTCTCTTATGGGTGATCTTTCTTTTAACATTGGTAACTCCACTTAGTTTCAGAACTATAGAGTTGGGTTATGTATATAGATTCTATCACCTATAGTGTCCTTATTCATATAATTTCTTAAAGTCAACCATAAGATCTTGCTTACATGTTTTCCTATGTATTAACACAGTTATGATGTCTTTCTTTATAGCACTTAACCATGAAAAGTTCAACTCTAATATTCCATCTTGGGTTATATTAGTTTCTGTACCCTGTAGTCTTGTTATGATTCTATGTTTTCTGCTATTATAAAATTTGGGACTGATGCATAATCTCTAGATAAAAACCTGAAACACAATTCCATGTATCATAAAAACTAGCGAATACATAATTATTTGATCCCTGTAAATTTATTACCTCTTTTTTTTGGTATTATATGTAGCTGAAAGGCGTGCTCATGGTTGGGCTGGTCAAAGAGCAGATGAAAAACACTCCTAAAGGCGTGAAAGTTAATGTGACTCACTTAAAAAGTGTATGGAAAAAAATATTGAGTTTCCAGACACATCACTGCCTACAAGAGAGCTCATGTAAGGAAACTTAAATCATTTGATCAAGGTTTCATGTGTCTGACTTAGATTATTTTTTGGCTTTGAAGTACTCATTTTACATCACGGTCAGGTTATATGGTGACAGGCTTGAGGAATTAAGATTTTCGTCAGATTTAATTCTAGATTTTGCATGATACATGATGGTAATTGTGTTCGATTAGGTTGGTTCTGATGGTGTTTTGAAGAATGAGCTCAAACGCATATTCTTGGCTCTGATAATTGTGTTGCATGCAGGGTCTCAAGAAATCTGAATTTTGGAGAGTCTAGGGTTGATCTGAGGTCCCTGAATTTGAGTCAATCTCTTGCATGAAGACTCTTTCTTCTACCAATAAATTTGGGATGTTGGGAGATGGCCTCGAACCAGTTGACCGTTATGAAGGTGCTCAGTGAGTAACAAGGATGGAAGGATAAAGATCATTGCGTTTTATATGTATAATGTGGTATTAGGACCTGTATATTGTATTTATTAGTTGTAATGTTATTCCTATATATTATACAATTATTTTGGTTGTCAGTATGAATATTTTTGTATTTGTGTCATATTTTCTTAAACAATATATATGACGTGCAATGTTGGGCGCAGAGACACGCCCCGCGCCGCGGAAGCGTTATCACCTGAGAGATAGCCCTGACTTTAGTTATCACAAAAGCACAACTTAACCTCTATATTCTTGTTTTTCAAAGAAAACTAGAATAGATAGTGAAATTCTTATTTCTCAAAGGAAATAAGAATCGAAAGTGATATATTTCATCAAAGTGAAATATACACTCTTCCTCTCATCAGTTCTAAAACTGAAATGTCGAGGGAACCTACAAGTTATGGCAACACACAGTAAAAGACGAAGCAACAGATTTACGTTGTTCGGCTAACTAGCCTACGTCCACGGGAGGGGGGTTTTCACTGTGAGTAGAATACCAAACTTATTACAAGCGCTCTCTCTCTTTCTCTCTCTTTCTCTCTCTCTCTCTCTCTCTCTCTCTCTCCTTTCTTTTATTCTCAAGTTACACTCCACTCAAGAATTACCCACTTAGTATTTTTCCCCACCACACACAACTCTCTTAAACTCCTTTCCTATTTATAGGAAATGAAGAGCTGCTGGAACCAGCTCAAAAAAGAGCACGAAAATCTATAGGGGGGAGGCTGAGAGCATGGGCAACATGGTGCATAGTACTTGTCCCCCCCTCCCCCACCCCACCCCACCCCTACCATGCTTGTTTCCACTCACAAGCTGTGAGCATGGGCTGAACGTGGGAGCATCCCCCAGGGCCGTCTCAAGCATTTTTAAAGGCAGACTATAGAGTATTGGGAGCATATTTTAGAATTTTACATTTAAAAAAAATAAGAATTTGGCTATCCTAGATGAAAATTCTGTCTAGGATGTGCAACCTACAAGGAATTTTGTTGAATGCAACATTCTAGATGGAAACATCCTAGACTAACCATTTTTTGTCTAGAATGACCATTCTAGACAGAATTATGGGCATCCTAGATGGATTTTTCTGTCTAGAATGCTCAGATTTCTACTACTGCCTCCTACTTAATTTTCATTACACATTTGCCCATAATAGCACACGGTTGATCATCACCAATGTATACATATCTAAGATTTTCGGAGACATACTTCTCGAAGAATTCTTTCTGAGAAGTAGCATGGAACGATGCTCCAGAGTCTAACACCCAAGACTCTTCCTTGCTCTCCAAAGAGCATATCAATGTGTTGTCTCCTCCTGAGGTGGAAATGACATTCACCTCTGCCTTCGCCTCCTTCTCCTTCTGTGCACTATTGCACTGATTCTTGTAGTGCTCGGTATTTCCATAATTCCAACACTCGATAGTCTTCGAGTTGTTGCTTGGATTTCTTGACTTGGACCTCCTATCTTTTGATCTACCTCTGAAGTTTGATTTGCCTCGTCCGTTCCCTCTGGTTGAATTTCTACCTCTTGACTCTGTATGCAATACTGAAGAGGTTGTAGCTTCACCCGACTCTCTCTGTCAGATCTCCTCACTGAGAACCAGATCACCAACGTCATCGAACTTTAACTTGTTGCTTCTCGACGAGCTACTCACAGTCATGACTGTAGCGTTCTAGCTTTCTGATAGGGAAGACAAAAGTATCAACGCTCGAACTTTTTCATCAAACTCAATTTCAATTAAACTCAATTGGGTTGTGACTGTGTTGAGTTCATTGAGGTGTTGTGCTACTGATACGCCTTCCGACATTTTCAGATTGAATAACCGTCTCATCAAATAAATTTTATTTGTGGCTGATGGATTCTCATAAATATTTGAGAGTGCTGCCATAAGACTCGTCGTGGTCTTTTCCTTTGCTATGTTGAACGTAATATTGCGAGTTAGTTTTAATCTGATAACTCCGAGAGCTTGTCTGTCTAGAAGGTTCCACTCATCATCATTCATAGACTCCGGTTTCTTCTCTAAAAGGGGTTGATACAGATTTTTCTATAGATAATCCTCTATCTGTATTTTTTCAGAATCCAAAATATGTTCCATCAAACTTCTCTAATCTCATATTTCCTTCATTTGTGATCATTGCTCCCATTTGAATCTGACTTCCTCTAGATCATTTCAGGCTCTGATACCAGTTGTTAGGAAATACCTGGGGCTACGCTAAACCCCTAAAACATCAAGAAAACGCAGTACAGAAAAGTACACCAAGATTTAACGAGGTTCGGTAAACTTGCCTACTTCCTCGAGAACCACACAATCAATTTCTTATTAATTTAAAAAATTACAATGCAAGAGTAGATCTCAAACTTGAGATCTCTAAATAAATACAAATCTTCACTGTAGCTACAATGAAGATTCTCCTCTCTTAAATACCCCTCTTTAATTCCTCTTATTTAAAATTCTCTCTTTAATTTTCTCCTCAAATCTCTGAGCGCTGGAAAGGAAAAGAATCGCGAGAGGGGAGAGAAGGAGCTCCACCGCTGCTGAAAGAACACGAGAAGGAGAGGCTGGCGCTTTTCGAGCTCTGGGTTTCTCTTTTATAGGGAAACCTATGTGCAGCTGGCAACAGGTGGAGACAACTAGCGACGACCTCGCCTGTGGAAAGCTCCTGCTCGACCTCACCTACATCGAGCTCCCCCGCTCACCTGGACCTCGCCTGACGCTCGTCGAGCTCGCTTGCACTTTGTCAACCTTGCCTGCACTTCGTCGACCTCGCCTGCACCAACTCAAGCTCTCCTGCGAGTCGATCTCGCATGGAATTCGTCGAGCTCACCTACATCGTGCTCAACCTTGCCTGCAGCCCACTCAAGCTCACATGACGTCGCCTGCCCTCTCCTGAATCGAGATTTGGTCTACACCCAAACCAACAATAACATTTTTTGGTGCTTGAGAAATACAGAAGGTTGGATATGTATCACGTCTGCATGCTCCATCCTATTCTCTTGTAAGTATCTTTTCACCACAACTAATTCATCCACCACTTGATCTATTTTCTACTTTACTAAATTATACATCTCTCTACATGTAGAGCCTTCTATAGCCAGTTTAATAATTTTTTGGCACAAACTATTAAACATTAGAGTCTTTGTGAAGGAATCTAATAGTGTTGAGCTAAGCTTGAGTGCATATCAATACTGCTCTCCTTTGCTAATTTTGTCCATCTCTTTAAACAATATTGAGAGGGTATTTCAAAGATATCAAGGTGCAATAGCATCTTAAGCACATGCGAGCACATCATGCCACTGAATTCAAGCATTTTACAATTAGAAGACAATGTCATAGGGGCTTAAACAGAAACCATGTAAGTTCTCCCCCTAGCACTTGGTTTGTCCGGATTTGGAATTTGCACTAATTTGTACAATGATTTATGATCCACTTCATGCAGAGAAAAAAAATGTCTACACTAGAATTTTGTCGCGCGTGCATAATATATATATATATATATATATATATAGTTATATATAATTATATATATATATATATATATATCATATATTATATATAATATATTATATGAAATATATAAAATAAATGCTTGGTTACCAAAACATAAAAAAGTCTCCGATGCTGATAGTGAGGTGCCCATAATACACTCTGCACTCATTCGATATGGTTATACTCCACATGTACCCCTCCACCCATCGTGAATGTGGTCCCCAATTGTGAATGCAATAGAGGATTGTGCCCACATCACTACTAAGGCAGCAAAATTTGTGCTTGTACCGAGCATACCCAGATTTCTCATATATTTATATCTATATATTATATATATATATATATAATTATAGTATATATTATATATATATATATATATATATATATATATATATATATATATATATGATATATATATATATATATATATATATATTATATATATATATATAATATATATATATATATATATATTCCAGGCTCGTACCAATGGATCGGTGTCGCCACTGGGGTTAGTTTGTTGGGTCAAAGTAGATTGGTGTCGCCACTTTGGTCCGTGAGTTTGATATTCACCTGAGTTTAGTTTGAGCCCGGACCAAACTAAAAAGGAATTGCATGTAGTCCTCTGACTGATTTTGTGTAGCGGTATTAGATGCACGTAGAAGATTTGTGAACAGTTAGTTATCCGATGATATGAGCGTTAACTCTGTGTGAGATGTGGACCAGTGACCTGTTATAGAATGACTAGTTACATGACCTTGTTACTTAAGGTGATTATAGATTCTTGTGAGATGTAGGTCAGTTGTATTTCTTTTTATACATAGATCGGGATTAATATTTAATTATCTATAATTTAAGACATGGTATATACATGATGATTTTCTTGTTTGGATTATTTCGCTCTACATACTACATCTCTTATTATAGATTTTTAAGTATTAATTCTATCTAGTTGTATGAGCTTGTTACTTAGATGATTATTATGATCGCTAGCTGCATGATCGACTTGTTACTTGGTTGATTTTCTTGGATTCTGTTGATTATTATATTCTAGTGATAGATTGCATTTAGATTATTAGTATTCCAGTAGCATGCTTCAATTATTATTACTTTTTTATCCTTAGTCGTTCGATTGCTTCTATTCTCCCTTGTGGGATCTTGTCGTATGTCATGTGTGCTGACGTACGCATGTTTTCTTTGGTGTACGTTAAATTTAGGAAACAGACGACCTCAGTTCGGAATCGTACATGAGCCAAAGGATTCTCAATAGGAGTGCTTTATAGACCAAGCAGAAGAAGAAGCTGAAACTTAGTTATTCCTTTCAGTTTTTGTAGCACATTTCATTCCCGCTTGATCGATGTATTTTATATTCCTTTAGTATTCAGTTGGATAGATTTGTATCAGGGCATGTTGACCCGAATATTATGGCTTGGATGATATTTATTTGTGATATGGATATTCTGTTCTGAGTTGTTCATTATATTCTTGCTATCTGTGATCGGGGACCTGTGCCTTTGCATTTATTTCTTGACGCTTGGCATATTAGGTTGAGGAAGAATGTTTGTTTTTATTTATTCTCCTTAATCTAATAAGTCGTGGGCTTGTTCACGTTTTGATTTTTGGGTATTTTGGGAAGCGGGACGTGACATGAAAACCTCAAATACTTCTGACTTATGCTTCAGAAAGTAGACACATAATTTCCGAGAGTGATCATCGATAAAAGTCACGAAGTAGTGCTTCCCACCAATGGATACGGCGGTTGTTGGTCCCCAAACATCTGAGTAAATGAGCTCAAGCTTCTCCTTATTCGGGGTTCTGCCACTTGTCTGAAAGCTAACCCTCTTATGCTTTCCAAGTATGCATTCTTCACACATATCAATATCTACTGATTGTAAACCTGAGAGTTTTCCCATTGTGTGCATAATCTTCATCCTCTTTTCACTTATATGACCAAGACTCTGGTGTCGCAGCTTTGAAGTCTCACTATCTGCTGCAACTGAGATCAAACAGCATGCACCTGCTTTCATATACATGGTACCAGTCTTCTTGTCTCGGACAATCGGCATTGCGCCCTTTGAGATCTTCCAATCATCTCCATGGAAGGTCGTAGTGTATCCTTTGCCAGCTAACTGGCCTACAGATATTAAGTTCTTTCTCAGGTCGGGAATATATGCCTGATATCTTTTAGCTCCCATACTGACCTATTCAACTTAATTTTCACAACACATTTTCCCATAATAGCACACGGTTGATCATCACCAAGGTATACATATCTAAGATTTCCACGGATAAACTTCTCGAAGAATTCTTTCTGAGAAGTAGCATGAAACGATGCTCCAAAGTCTAACACCCAAGACTCTTCCTTGCTCTCCAAAGCGCATATCAATGTGTTGTCTCCTCCTGAGGTGGAAGTGACATTTACCTCTGCCTTCACCCTCCTTCTCCTTCTGTGCATTCTTGCACTGATACTTGTAGTGCCCAGTATTTCCACAATTCCAACACTCGATAGTCTTCGATCTGTTGTTTGGATTCCTTGACTTGGACCTCCTGTTCTTTGATCTACCTATGTAGTTTGATTTGCCTTGTTCGTTCCCTCTGATTGAATTTCTACCTCTTGACTCTGTATACAATACTAAAGAGGTTGTAGCTTCACCCGACTCTCTCCGTCGGATCTCCTTACTGAGAACCAGATCACGAACATCATCGAACTTTAACTTGTTGCTTCCCGACGAGCTACTCACAGCCGTGACTATAGCGTTCCAGCTTTCTTGTAGGGAAGAGAAAAATATCAACGCTCGAACTTCTTCATCAAAATAATTTTAATTAAACTCAATTGGGTTGTGACTGTGTTGAATTCATTAAGGTGTTGTGCTACTGATGCGCCTTCCGTCATTTTTAGATTGAATAACTGTCTCATCAAATAAATTTTATTTGCGGCTGATGGCTTCTCATACATATTTGAGAGTGTTGCCATAAGACCCGTCGTGGTCTTTTTCTTCGCTATGTTGAACGCAACATTACGAGTTAGTGTCAATCTGATAACTCCGAGGGCTTGTCTGTCTAGAAAGTTCCACTCATCTTCCTTCATAGACTCCGGCTTCTTCCCTAAAAGGGGTTGATACAGATTTTTCTAATACAGATAATCCTCTATCTGTATTTTTCAGAATCTGAAATCTGTTCCATCAAACTTCTCTAATCTCACATTTCCTTCATCTGCGACCATTGCTCCCACTTGAATCTGACTTCCTCCAGATCGTTTTGGGCTCTGATACCAGTTGTTGGAAAATACATGGGCCTACGCTAAAACCCTAAAACATTAAGAAAACGCAGTAGAGAAAAGTATACCAAGATTTAACGAGGTTCGACAATCTTGACTACGTCTTCGGGAGCCACACAATTAATTTCTTATTAATTAAAGAAATTATAATGCAAGAGTAGATCTCAAACTTGAGATCTCTCAATAAATACAATTCTTCACTGTAGATATAGTGAAGATTCTCCTCTCTTAAATACCCCTCTTTAATTCCTCCTCTTTAAATTTCTATCTTTAATTTTCCCCTCAAATCTCTGAGCGTTGGAAAGAAAAAGAATCGTGAGAGGAGAGAGAAGGAGCTCTACTGCTGCTGAAAGAACACGAGAAGGAGAGGCTGGCGGTTTTCGAGCTCTGAGTTTCCCTTTTATAGGGAAACCTATGTGCAGCTGGCGACAGGTGGCGACAACTGGCGATAGGTGGCGACAACCTCGCCTGTGGAAAGCTCCCGCTCGACCTTGCCTACATTGAGCTCCCCCGCTCGCCTGGACCTCGCCTGACGCTCGTCGAGCTTGCTTGCACTTCGTCGACCTCGCCTGAACTTCGTCGACCTCGCCTGCACCAACTCAAGCTCGCCTACGAGTCGATCTCGTCTGGAATTCGTCAAGCTCGCTTGCACCGCGCTCAACCTTGTCTGCAGCCCGCTCAATCTCGCCTAACGTTACCTGCCATCACCTGAATCGAGGTTTGGTCTACACCCAAACAAACAATAACATTTTTTGGTGCTTGAGAAATACAGAAGGTTGGATTTCCGCATGCTCCACCCTATTCTCTTGTAAGTATCTTTTTGTATGTTGAAAAATTACAGTAAAGAGAAGAAAAGAAATTTGACTTTGATTCTTTTAATCTCGGTTACAATTCGATTACAAAAGAGAGGAGAACGAAATTGGTTCTTCCTCTTTGTTTAAAACTGGGTTCTTCACGGTGGCGATGGAGTGCCTCCCTCGAATGCTCGCGTTAAGTTTGCTCTCCGTTGACGATCCGCACGTCTTGATTCACTGGAACGATGTCTTCTCCTCACGATTTGACGTTGTGGAGAACTTGCGTGGCAAGTTTTAGAACTCTGGATAAGTTGATAACTCTGCACGAGTTGGAAACTCTTGAAAAAAAGTTAAATTGAACCGAGAATCGGTTTTCAAGCCAAGGCCGAAGGCTCTCAGGACTGATCCCAAAAGATAAATGTCGATCTCTTCTGCTGCCAAGTCCCAGATCCGAAAAAATACCAGCCTTCAGTGGTCGATCTGAGCCAAGAAATTCCAACCCTAAACTCAGTTGAGTTTACTCGCTTTTATAGGGGATTAAAGGGGTGTAACTGCCCTCTAAATCCGCTCCTAAGCGGGCGTGATTTCATCAGATCGTGGGGAAAACGGTTCTGAAACCGTTCGACTCATATTTGAATGAGTCAAACGGCCAACCTGGCGTTCAGGACCCTAACCTCGCATCTTAGGATTGAGACGCGAGGTTGGGTGTTGACTGAACATCCAGAACGCGAGGGTCGCTCACGTTTCGCTTGTTGTAACGCGGGTCCGACTCCAGCGTTTTGATGTTGTAACGCGGGTTTGACCCTGGCGTTTTGATGTTGTAACGTGGGTTCGACCCTCGCGTTTTGATGTTGTAACGCGGGATCGACTCCAGCGTTTTGATGTTGTAACGTGGGTTCGACCCTCGCGTTTTGATGTTGTAACGCGGGATCAACTCCAGCGTTTTGATGTTGTAACATGGGTTCGACCCTCGCGTTTTGATGTTGTAACGCAGGATCGACCCCGGCGTTTTGATGTTGACACACTGGGAGGACCTTCGCGTCTTGTCTTGAAGAGATTATCACAAAGTAATCTTTTTTGTCATAGCGTTGCAAAGATCATTGTCTTGTAATCTTCGTCTTGGCTCCTTGAGAATATGAGAGTCGTCAGATTGTAACTTCCGATGTTGATTATGAATGTTGTTGAACTAGATCTCTCATCGGTTGTCGTGAAGGTCGTGAGATTGTAACCTTCAGCGATCTACGTGAAAGTCTTCAAATTATAGCCTTCTGGAAGTCGTCAGATTGTAACTTCCATCATCGGTATTTGATGGGGGATAAGCTATCTATTGTGATTTTTAGATAGCCTACAGAACCCCCTCCAAAGTTTTTGAAAGTTCATAGTTGACTGGGATGAATTTTCGGAATACTTTGGATCTCAACTCTGATCCCGAAGCTGTTGATTCCTTGTTGTAAAGGAGTCGTTCTCTGCACTCGCTTCGAAGGTATCTTGGTTGAAGGGATTTACCATGTAGGATCTATGTGAAGGTATGTGCCATAATCCTGCTTCTGGAATGTGTGTGTGTGTGGGGGGTGGACTTTGCATTTTGAACTTGAGACGCGGGTCTCACCCTTGCATGTTGAATTTGGAACATGAGTGTGACCTCAGCGTTCGGTTTTTACATCGCGGGTCTGACCTCAGTGTCTGACCTCAGCGTTTGGTTTTTGCATCGCGGGTCTGACCTCAGCGTTTTGACTTAAAACGTGGCTATGACCTTGGCTTTATCAGTTTTGTGACGCGAGCCTGTCCTCGGCGTTTCGATGCGGGGGTGACTTTCATGCATTTTTGACTAAGTCTTTGAGACTTGTCTTCAGCTTATTCGTTTCAAGTCTCGGCTCACATCCATTAAGCTAATGGATTTACGAACATGCATAGGATTTTTGGCAAACCCTCAGCCATCAACGGATTTGATAAGCCTTTACCGAGTACCGTTTGAGTCAGGCTAGCATGTGAATTATTTGAATCTGTTCCACATGTAACGCTGTGCTAAGAGAATGAACTCTCTTAGACTCGATGCTATGATTTTGAATATATAGACTTTGTCATTTTTTACGGAAAAAGACTAACCGGCAACGTGTGTTAGGCGTAGACTTATCTCTAATTAGGGATCGAGATAACGTCCCCCATGCGTGTAAAGCATGAATTTCGACGTTATTAATAACAACCTGCTACGATGTTGAATACGTAGACTATTGTCCTTTTTTACGGTGAAAAACTAACCGACAACGCGTGTTAGGCGTTGACTTATCCATACTTAGGATTCGGGATAAAATTCCCCATGCGTGTGAGGCATGAATTTCGGCGTTATTAATAACAACTTGCTACGATATTGAATACGTAGACTTTTGTCCTTTTTACGGTGAAAGACTAACCGGCAACGCGTGTTAGGCGTTGACTTATCCCTACTTAGGATTCAGGATAAAATTCCTCATGCGTGTGAGGCATGAATTTCAGCGTTATTAATAACAACCTGCTACGATATTGAATACGTAGACTTTTGTCCTTTTTACAGTGAAAGACTAACCGGCAACGCGTGTTAGGCGTTGACTTATCCCTACTTAGGATTCGGGATAAAATTCCCCATGCGTGTGAGGCATGGATTTTGGTGTTATTAATAACAACCTACTACGATGTTGAATACGTAGACTTTGTTACTATTTCTTCCTGTGTTATATTTTCACTCGAAACACTGAAAGAAAATTAGAAGTGCCAGAGGTGTAGTGTTAATTTGGCATAAATTTTCACTTAGAGTGAAATTTAGAAATTTTCTTCACTATCACTAGGATAATTCTAGAAAATCTTTAATCCGCTGGGGATTTTATAATGAAAACTTGCTATTCTTGTTAAAAAAGATTAACAAGTTCATTGGGGAGGGTTTGACTGTTAGAGGTGTGATGTTAACCTAACAGTATTTTATGGGAAGTTCATTGGGGAGGGTTTGACTGTTAGAGGTGTGATGTTAACCTAACAGTATTTTATGGGCCTATTGTTCTATTGAAGAGAGTCGATAAGTTGGTCTGGTCGTCAGAGGTGTGATGTTAACTTGACTGGATTTGTGTTGCGATTGGAGTAACTTTGTGGATTTATCATCTTATTGTCGAGGATTGATAAGTGGATTTGTCAGAGGTTTAGTATTAACGTGACATGATTTGTGTTGCGATTGGAGCAACTTTGTGGACTTATCATCCTATTGACGAGGATTAATAAGTGGATTGTCAGAGGTATGATGTTAACGTGACAAGAGAATGTTGTGATCGGAGCAACTTTGGAGACTTATCATCCTATTGACGAGGATTGATAAGTGCATTATTGTCAGAGATATATTGTTAACGTGACAGGAATGTGTTGCGATTGGAGAAACTTTGTGGACTTATCATCCTATTGACGAGGATTGATAAGTGGATTTTGTTAGGTATTTGATGTTAACTTGACAGGAATGTGTTCTTGTGACTTGCACAAGATTTTTGGAATTAGCGTCTCACTGGGGAAACTTGCTAAATGAGTTTATCATCAAAAGCGATAAATTTTGATGCTTGTGATTGGAACAAGATTTTGAAGACTTAGCGTCTTGCTGGGGAAGATTGCGATTTGAGCAATTTTGAGGACTTGTAATCCTATTGTCAAGGATTGATGATTGTTGTCAGAGGTATATTGTTAACGTGACAAATTGGGAGTGATGCAAGTTGAATGCATACTCTGTGGGAACGATGATCGTCAGAAGTGTAATGTTAACTCGACGATGTGAAAGATTCGTTACTCTTAATCCAATGGATTCTAAGTAACCAACCCTCAGTCTTGATTAAGACTTAGCAGGGGAAGAAAAAGAGGTAGACAAGGCATATCGCCTAGTGAGGCACTATCCATGAAGTCGAAATAGAGGCACATCACCTGGTAGGCCATTATCTGATGAGTTTGACTATCAGAGGTAACTGTTAACGTGATAGTTTTGTGGACCCGCCATCCTATTGAAGAGGACTGGCAGGAGAATTTGGAGGGAGTAGACTATCAGAGGTAACGGTTAACGTGATAGTTTTGGTGGACCTGCCATCCTACTTGAAGATGATTGGTGGGGAATTTAGAGGAAATGGACTATCAGAGGTAATCATTAACGTGATAGTTTTGATAGACCCGTCATCCTACCTGAAGAGGATTGATAGGGGAATTTGGAGAAAACAGACTATCAGAAGTGATCATTAACGTGATAGTTTTAGTGGACCTGCCATCCTATTGAAGTGGATTGACAAGTTGATGGACTATCAGAGGTAAATGTTAACGTGATAGTTTTGTGAGCCTGCCATCCTATGGAAGCGGATTGACAAGCTGATGATAGTTCTGGTAGATTTTATGGTTGACAAAGGTATTCTATTAAACATAACAACTCAGAAAATTTATTTCACAAAATCCAATGAACTACCAATAAACCAACCCCCAGTCTTGAACAAGTGCAAGGGGAGAAAAGGGTAGACATGACACATCGCCTAGTGAGCCATTATCTAACGAGTTTGACTATCAGAGGTAACCGTTAACGTGATAGTTATTAGACCCGCAATCCTACTGGAAAGGATTAACTTCAGCGGCCGTAGTATCTTCCGGTTCTGACTGGGAAGAGTGAGCTTGGTTCGATTGCTCAGGAGAAGATTGGGCTTGGTCCGATTGCTCGGGCTGATCTTGCCTACTTTGTTCTTCAGCTTTGATCCTTGCAATAATCTTTTGAGCTTGTTCGCCTTGAGAGATTAGTTGTCTCAAAGAAACGGCATTTTGCAACCCCTATTCGAGCTAGGATGTTGGTCTGCAGGTTGTGTCGACAGGTCTCTACTAAGGTAGCTTGTGTCATACCTGACGAACACCGAAGAGCCATGGTTCGGAACCTCTTGACGAAGGCTTTGACGGACTCCCTCTTCTTCTGCTTAGTGGCAAGAAGGGTATGGATGGAGACTTCTGTATCCTCTTCAAAAAATCTTGATAGGAAGAGTCTTTCTAGATCTGTCCACCTTTGGATACACCCCGCAGGCAGTTTCCTAAACCATTCAAAAGCAACTTCCTTGAGGGTGCCAATGAACAATCGAGCCAGAATGGTATCATTTGATATCACATTCCCAGTCTGTGACTTGAAATGATAGATATGTTGGTTTGGTGATCCCGTGCCGTCAAAAGTTTTTAACGTCGGGACTTCGAATTTTGGCATTCAGCAGGATAAGGCCTGGTAACTCCCTCATCTTGGAGCTCGCTTCTGTTAGCGATGACATTTAGGCGGGCTTCCAATTCCTCGATTTTAGCCGACAGAGGATTTTGCTCATTCTTAGCTTCTCTTCTTTCATCAGAGGAAGATTCAAGGTTGTGGGCTTCTTGGTCAGAAGTCGTGTCATCAACCATTTTTGCCTTCCCTTTGCTTGTGTGAGGTTGGGACAAAGACGTTCTTTCCCTTCGGGAAGATTGTTGCCTGTGTGGTGAATCTGTCTTCTGAGATTTAGCCTTGTCTGCGACGAGTTGAGTCAACAGGGCCAGGAGTTCATTGATGGCCTCCTACTGAGATTTGAGCATGGCCTCCTGCTCATCAAGTCTCTTCGCGAGATCTTCATGATTTCCCATCATATAAGCGAAGCTCTCATGTTCAACAAAAGAGCTTGATGATTGGGACTCTGCAATGGCTGAGTGTTCATCATCAGAATTGGTTCCTCTAGCTAACCTCCGATAATTGACAGGGGGAATGGCACATGTTCGCATCCGAGTACGTTGGTAGATTCCTTCAAACTCGTTAGCGATTTCTTTGACGGTCGGTGAACGACTTGTCTCAGAGTCATCGGAACTAGGACCCGAGGCTTTGCCTCTACTGATCACATTGATAGTGACCCCAGGATACTCGGTCTCTGGAGACTTCTTCCTGTGAGAACGTCGTCGTTGGTTGGGTAAAGCAACGTTCGTAAATTGGTTGAACACCAACAGTTGGGCTGCATATGAGCAACATTGACATCCCGAGAGGACCGTAGAAACCAGTCGTTCATATTGGAATGAACGAATGACTTGTTGCATCGGTCTTGCTCTCGATATGAACTCTCTCAAGGGACGCAAGGGTCGCGTTTGGCACTAGAAACGCGAAGATCGCGTTTGGCACTAGAAACGCGAAGATCGCGTTTGGCACTAGAAACGCGAAGATCGCGTTTGGCACTAGAAACGCGAAGATCGCGTTTGGCACTAGAAACGCGAAGATCGCGTTTGGCACTAGAAACGCGAAGATCGCGTTTGGCACTAGAAACGCGAAGATCGCGTTTGGGACTTGAAACGCGAATGTTGCGTTTTGGTTTGGCATCATGAGGGTCGCGTTCTTCATTGTTGACGCGAGGGTCGTGTTTTGACTTGGAAACACGAAGTTGAAGTTTGCGTTCAACGAAGGCTTGAGGTTCACGTTTTGGCTGTAAAACGCGCCATTGAGGGCCACGTTCAGTCTGGTTCTCACGAAGCTCATGTTTGGGCTCAGGGTCGCGTTTAGGTTCACGAACGTGAAGCTCAAGTTGGTTGGATGATCGACTTTCTCGAGGTTGTGCTCATCGCTGAGACCTTCTTCTTTGACGAGCAGCGTTCTTCTTGGCCTGTTTTAAGGCTTTTGCAAGGGCATCATCAGCGTTGATTGGATCTATCTCCGTCTTAAGCCTTTTACCACCCATGACATATCGTGTTGACACGGGTGTGGAGTTTTCAACTCGTTGAACAAGTTTGGCAGAGGCAGAGCCCAGTCCTTCAGAGGAGGGGCTGTTTGATGAATTTTAACCAAAGGAGAGGACTTTCTTCGGCACTCCATCAACAGTTGGAGATTTAGTCTTCTTGGAGACTTTGTGGATCTTGCGCATAGCCTTAGGGCTAAGGGATCCAGAGGAGATAGCCTCCTCAAACTTGGCTTGATCAAACTCTACCACGAGAGTTTCGACGGTTGTTCCAGTGAGATGAACATCGAATTGCGCCACCACTTCTTCGTCACAGAAGCTCTTCCCCAGCAGAGTCATCATCTTTTGTATGTTGAAAAATTGCAGTAAAGAGAAGAAAAGAAATTTGACTTTGATTCTTTTAATCTCGGTTACAATTCGATTACAAAAGAGAGGAGAACGAAATTGGTTCTTCCTGTTGGCCTTCTTGTTTTGATGATGTTTAACAAACAATTTACCACTAATATTGTTTGTCTAGTATTTGTGTTTTCTTATTTATTATAGACAAACAACGTGTTGGAGGATGGATGGATTGCGCTTCAACGATCATATCCAAAGGAGGTTGGCGGAATGTCGGTGAAGCCTATGCAATTCAAGTTAAAGATCAAGTTCAAGCTTCATCCGCAAATATATTAAGTCAAGCCTATTAAAGATTAAGATCAAGCTTTGGTATATTTAGTTTAGGTTTTATATTATGTGTGTTAGATACTCTAAGCTCAATATCATATACACACACATATTTGGTTTCTATGCATATATATAGTTATATATATATACATGCAAGTGTTTTAGATTTTGATGTTTATATATACATACACGTATTTGGTTTCTAAGCTCAAATATCGTATTCTTAGTTTATAGACTTAACAATCATCATATACATATTTTATCAAGTCTATATAATCATTGTGCAAAGTTTCAAAACATTGTTTATGTCAAAACATCAAACTTCATGTATATCAGGTTTTCATGTTTTGAACACTTTTGCAAAATAATGAGATTTCATAATTGGGAAATGCAAATTGGAAAATTCTTTTTGTAACATGTTCAAAATATCATTTGCAAACATTTCTCAAAGTTTCATCAAGTTTGGAATTGATTTGTTATGTTTAAAGGAATTTACAAATTCACGTTTTCGTTCGTGCACATGTTCGTGCATGTTTTACAAAACTGATGATTTTTCACAAATGAGAAGTGATATTTGAAAAATTCTTTCTCTGACATGTTTATCTACATGTTTAGAAACTTTCCTCCAGTTTTTACTATTTTTAGAGTTGATTTACTGTGCCTAATTGATTTAACAAAATCGTATATCATAGCAGATTTTCAGAAACTGTATTTCTGTGTTCAAACATTTATTTCTCTCAACTGGGAAATTATTTTTCAGAAATTCTTTGTCTAACATGTTTTTATACATGTCTAGAACCTTCCCTCAAAATTTCATAATTTTTGGAGCTGTTTTAATATTTTTAACCGATTTTATAAAATCAGATGTACCTGCTACAGTACCGCCGGTCGACCGATTTTTACGCCGGTCGACCGACGAACTGTCTGGAACTTTTCTTCGCTTCTTTCTTTGCTCGCGATCGACCGCGATTTTCCTCGGTCGACCGCTGTAGTTCCAACGGCTCTTTTTAGAGCCGTTGCAGAATGGTTTTTTGGTCTTTTTGTAAGGGGTTTTGGTCTGAGGTTTTGGAGGCTATAAAAACCCTCTTTGATCTCAGTTTTCAGTCAGCTAAGAAGTTTTTAACAAAGGTTTTAAAAAGAGTTTAAGAGTTTTTTTGAGTTTAGTTTGTGAAGCAAATTTCACAAGAGCAAAGAGGAGATCATCCTTTGGTGTTTGGGCATTCAACTCATCTCTCTCTCACTCTTGTCATTTATTGGAGAAGTTTTCTAAACTCAATCTAGCTTTATATTTTATTGTTTGATTATCATTTTATTAAGCTAGTATTTATATTGAGTTTAGTTGATTTTATTTATCTCTTTGTACACACACAACCATTGAGCTTATTGTATTTGCATACATTGTATAATTAGGTTGTGGGATTGTGTGACTTAGAGAGTGAGCCTACGTTGAGTTCTCATCTATTGTAGAGAACAATCTTGTTGTATTTTGAGCCTAATTATAAGATTTACTTTGTAATACACTTGTACACCGAGAGGAGTGTGTGGTGAGAGTCGGGGATCGTCCCAAGAGGAGTGGCGTCGGTTGACGTGCCTAGAGAGAGGTTGTAACCGAGCACTTGAGGGAGACACGGCTAGGTCCAACACTTAGTGGGTGTAGAGTGTGATTGCAAGAGTGTGAGTTGTAGAGTTTTCGGTTAGCTAGAAAACCGAGTGTGTAGAAGAAGTTCCGGCTTCCAAACCGGATTGTGTTAGTGGATTTCTCCCCGGGAGTGGGGAGCGGAGACGTAGGACGGAAGGTCCGAACTCCGTGATCATATAGTGTGTTTGAGTATGCTTTGGCGTTCATTTATATTCATGCTCATATCTTATATCGCCATTGTCATTTACTCTTAGTTCATATTATCCACTATCTTGTTTATCTTATTTATGTTTATATCACCCTTAGTTTCATATCCTTGCATATAACTCATAGTATATCTCATTGCTAGGATATATCCCTTGTTCATATTGTTTATCCTAGCTCACACATCTTGTTGTATTTTATACTTGCTAGGATAACGTATTAATTAATTTTAATTGGCATTTAATCGGATTAGATTAGCATAAGACCCTAATCACCCCCCCTCTAGGGTCTAACAATTGGTATCAGAGCTTGGTGCTCTTTGATTTAAGGTCTAACCGCCTTGAGTTAAAGATCCAAGTTATCTTATTTGTGCTAATCTAGTTATGATTACATTAGTCTTGCTTGCATATTTTCACATATATATCATGAATATGAATATATTTCGTTTAGGCTATGAATCAAATATTGCTCCTAAATTCATTAATTTCCCCTATGCACAATGGGCTTCTAGATTTAAACTATTTGTTGAATCTAGAAATATCGACTTATGGGAAGTTATTGATTGTGCTTATATTGTGCCCACTTTGGAGATATCCAAGTGGAGCAATCATGAGTTCAAACCCGATAATGATTTATCTAATGATGAACTTGCTTGTGCTAGTGAAAAATTATTACATGTCTTTAACAAATTGCAAAATGATTTTATTAATTTACAAAGCAAGCATGAAATTTTGAAATCCGAACATGAGTTGTTAGCATCTAAGTTTGAAACTATTTCTAATGAAAATTTGATCCTTAAAGAAAACAATGAAAAATTAAAATTGGATCATGTTTCTTTAACTTCAAACGTTGCTAGTTTAACTCATGAAAGAGATAATGCCATGTTAGAAGTAGAGAACATAAAGAATGATACAACTTATTTTATTAATAACTATTTATGTTCTACTTCTAAAAATGCATATGTGCCTAAAAATGAAGATTTGAATCTTATGAAAAATAGTATTTCATCTTTAGATTCAACTTTGAAAATATGCATTAATAATCATAAGAAACTTATGGACTTGTGTGCAAAGTCAAATGCAAACTCTTCTAAGAAACATATACACCATGCACACTTGTATAGCAAAATTTACAAATGCTCTATTTGTGGTCGTAAAGGCCATTTATCTAAATTTTGCTATGATGCACAAAAATCTAAAAATACTAATATAAATGTTTCTTGTGCATCTCATAAGACTTCTTCATCACATTCACATGTACACACACATATAGATCATCATAAACATGTCCATGTGTACAAGTGTGATTTTTGTGGTCGATTTAGTCATTTGGCCAAATTTTGTTTTGATTTAAAGAGAGTTTCACATTTGCAAAACAATTTTAAAAGACCATCCATGTTTGCAAATATTTCTAATGTTTCCCGTGCACAACCGTTTGGTCAACATAAGCAAATACTTCCTTTCCATTGTACTTATTGCAATCGGAAGGGTCATTTGAGTATTTTTTGTTATGACCGTGTTCATGCACCACATGCGCCTAAGAGGGTTCATAATCCTAGGGCTTTGAGCTTTATTGATAGGGGTCATGTCCCTAAACTATCCGGCATCATGAATGCTTGGGTGCCAAAATAATTTTTAAACCAAGAATTTTAGTGTTTTTATTTTTGGTTTTGAAAAATGCATTTTTAACTTTTATGAAAACAATTTCTTTTATTGGCTAAATTCTTTTGTTTTCATGATCATTGGTTTTGCTTTAATGAGAGGTTTGTATTTATATAACCCTCCGGGTTTATTAGGTGTTTATTCCCAAATCATGTTTACCGGATGCTAGAATGATTATATGGGTTAAAACAAGCTTAAGAGCTTGATATATTGTTGCCTCTCTTGAAATTCTTTTGTCAAAGAGTTTGTTTTGATTTATTGCTTTGAATTTATTATATTTCACTTATATGATGATATTTATATGTTTGTGCTTATGGATCATCTATTCGTGCCTTATAATGTATTCTATGAGTGATTTGATCAATTTATGTAAAGAAAATTATCCTTTTGATCAAACATTGTTTTTGGACTCAAATCTTGATTTATGATTTCAATTGGTTGATTTGTTTTCATTTGAAAACGTTTTACATGATTCTCATATTTCTCTTCTTTTGATTTTATAAATCTATTCAATACATTGGCTTTTATGATATGAGACAATATGTTCATCTTGATATATTTATATATGTTCTCATTGTCTTTATGTATGTGAGTTGTGTTTAGCATATTTTCCATCTATACTTGCTCACATATGTTTGCCATGATCTTCATATATTTTATATGGCATTTTGATAGGGGGAGCAATCCCTATATCTTTTTATGTTTGATACTCACCCGTGCTTATTGATAGGGGGAGCTTTCGCTCTCTTATTCCTTTTGTCCCCTTTTTGATGTTGTCAAAGGGGGAGAAATATTGTGAGTATACGTATACATTTATATGCATGTGTATTATCTTATATATGTTCATTTCCTTCATGCATATACTTCGTTTTGTAAATTGTTTGTCATCATCAAAAAGGGGGAGATTGTTGGCCTTCTTGTTTTGATGATGTTTAACAAACAATTTACCACTAATGTTATTTGTCTAGTATTTGTGTTTTCTTATTTATTATAGACAAACAACGTGTTGAAGGATGGATGGATTGCGCTTCAACGATCATATCCAAAGGAGGTTGGCGGAATGTCGGTGAAGCCTATGCAATTTAAGTTAAAGATCAAGTTCAAGCTTCATCCGCAAATATATTAAGTCAAGCCTATTGAAGATTAAGATCAAGCTTTGGTATATTTAGTTTAGGTTTTATATTATGTGTGTTAGATACTCTAAGCTCAATATCATATACACACACGTATTTGGTTTCTATGCATATATATAGTTATATATATATACATACAAGTGTTTTAGATTTTGATGTTTACAAATATTGTATTCTCAGTTTATAGACTTAACAATCATCATATACATATTTTATCAAGTCTATATAATCATTGTGCAAAGTTTCAAAACATTGTTTATGTCAAAACATCAAACTTCATGTATATCACTTTTTCATGTTTTGAACACTTTTGCAAAATAATGATATTTCACAATTGGGAAATGCAAATTGGAAAATTCTTTTTGTAACATGTTCAAAATATCATTTTCAAACATTTCTCAAAGTTTCATCAAATTTGGAATTGATTTGTTATGTTTAAAGGAATTTACAAATTCACGTTTTTGTTCGTGCACATGTTCGTGCATGTTTTACAAAACTGATGGGTTTTCACAAATGAAAAGTGATATTTAAAAACTTCTTTCTCTGACATATTTACCTACATGTTTAGAAACTTTCCTCCAGTTTTTACTATTTTTGGAGTTGATTTACTGTACCTAATTGATTTTACAAAATCGTATATCACAGCAGATTTTTAGAAACTGTATTTCTGTGTTCAAACATTTATTTATCTCAACTGGGAAATTATTTTAAAGAAATTCTTTATCTAACATGTTTTTATACATGTCTAGAACCTTCCCTCAAAATTTCATAATTTTTGGAGCTGTTTTAATATTTTTAACTGATTTTATAAAATCAGATGTACCTGCTACAGTACCGCCGGTCGACCGATTTTTACGCCGGTCGACCGACGAACTGTCTGGAACTTTTTTCCGCTTCTTTCTTTGCTCGCGCGACCGATTTTTACGCCGGTCGACCGACGAACTGTCTGGAACTTTTTTCCGCTTCTTTCTTTGCTCGCGATCGACCGCGATTTTCCTCGGTCGACCGCTGCAGTTCCAACGGCTCTTTTTAGAGCCGTTGCAGAATGGTTTTTTGGTCTTTTTGTAAGAGGTTTTGGTCTGAGGTTTTGGAGGCTATAAAAACCCTCTTTGATCTCAGTTTTCAGTCAGCTAAGAAGTTTTTAACAAGGGTTTTAAAAAGAGTTTAAGAGTTTGTTTGAGTTTAGTTTGTGAAGCAAATTTCACAAGAGCAAAGAGGAGATCATCCTTTGGTGTTTGGGCATTCAACTCATCTCTCTCTCACTCTTGTCATTTATTGGAGAAGAGGATTCACTTGTAATACACTTGTACACCGAGAGAAGTGTGTGGTGAGAGACGGGGTCGAATCCAAGAGGAGTGGCGTCGGTTGACGTGCCTAGGGAGAGGTTGTAACCGAGCACTTGAGGAGGAGGACACGGGCTAGGACCAACACTTAGTGTGTGAGGTGTGATTGCATAGTGATTGTATTGTGAGGTGTAAACGTTGTTCGGGTGAACGTAGAAAACCCGGTTGTGATAGTGGAGATCTCCTCGAGGTGAGGAGCGGAGACGTAGGTCGTGGGGACCGAACTCCGTGATCATATTGTTTGTTTGTGATTGCATTGGCGCACTTACCTTTATGTTCATATCTTATATCGCCTTTGTATATTGCTTGTTGATTATATTGTCCACTATCTAGTTTAGATTGTTTACCCTTGAGTTTATATATCCTTGCTCATATTCTTATAATATCTCATTGATAGGATATATTCATTTGTTCATATAGCTTATCCTAGCTTACATATCTTGTTGTGTTTCATACTTGCTAGGATAACTTGTTAATTAGTTTTAATTGGCATTTAATCAGATTAGATTAGCATAATACCCTAATCACCCCCCTCTAGGGTCTAACACTTCCTCTTTGTTTAAAACTGGGTTCTTCACGGTGGCGATGGAGTGCCTCCCTCGAATGCTTGCGTTGAGTTTGTTCTCCGTTGACGATCCGCACGTCTTGATTCACTGGAACGATGTCTTCTCATCACGATTTGACGTTGTGGAGAACTTGTGTGGCAAGTTTTAGAACTCTGGATAAGTTGATAACTCTGCACGAGTTGGAAACTCTTGAAAAAGAGTTAAATTGAACCGAGAATCTGTTTTCAAGCCAAGGCCGAAGGCTCTCAGGACTGATCCCAAAAGATGAATGTCGATCTCTTCTGCTGCCAAGTCCCAGATCCGAAAAAATGCCAGCCTTCAGTGGTCGATCTGAGCCAAGAAATTCCAACCCTGAACTCAGTTGAGTTTACTCGCTTTTATAGGGGATTAAAGGGGTGTAACTACCCTCTAAATCTGCTCCTAAGTGGGCATGATTTTCTCAGATCGTGGGGAAAACGGTTCTGAAACCGTTCGACTCATATTTTTATGAGTCAAACGCCCAACCTGGCGTTCAGGACCCTAACCTCGCGTCTTAGATTGAGACGCGAGGTTGAGTGTTGACTGAACATCCAGAATGCGAGGGTCGCTCACATTTCGCTTGTTGTAACGCGGGTCCGACTCCAGCGTTTTGATGTTGTAACGCAGGTTTGACCCTGGCGTTTTGATGTTGTAACATGGGTTCGACCCTCGCGTTTTGATGTTGTAATGCAAGATCGACTCCAGCGTTTTGATGTTATAACGTGGGTTCGACCCTCGCGTTTTGATGTTGTAACGCGGGATCGACTCCAGCGTTTTGATGTTGTAACGTGGGTTCGATCCTCGCGTTTTGATGTTGTAACGCGGGATCGACCCCGGCGTTTTGATGTTGACACACGGGGAGGACCTCCGCGTCTTGTCTTGTCTTGAAGAGATTATCACAAAGTAATCTTTTTTGTCATAGCGTTACAAAGATCATTGTCTTGTAATCTTCGTCTTGGCTCCTTGAGAATATGAGAGTCGTCAGATTGTAACTCCCGATGTTGATTATGAATGCTGTTGAACTAGAGCTCTCATCGGTTGTCGTGAAGGTCGTCAGATTGTAACCTTCAGCGATCTACGTGAAAGTCTTCAAATTGTAGCCTTATGGAAGTCGTCAGATTGTAACTTCCATCATCGGTATTTGATGGGGGATAAGCTATCTATTGTGATTTTTAGATAGCCTACACTTTTCATCACAACTAATTCATCCACCACTTGATCTATTTTCTGATTTACTAAATTATACATCTCTCTACACGTAGAGCCTTCTATAGCCAGTTTAATGATTTTTTTGCACAAACTATTAAACATTAGAGTCTTTTTGAAGGAATCCGATGGTGTTGTGCTAAGCTCGAGCGCATATCAATACTGCCCTCCTTTGCTAATTTTGTCCATCTCTTTAAAAAATATTGAGAGGGTATTTCAAAGATAGCAAGGTGCAGTAGCATCTTAAGCACAGGCGAGCACATCATCCCACTGAATTCAAGCATTTTACAATTACAAGACAATGTCGACATAGGGGCTTAAACAGCAGAAACCATGTAAGTTCTCCCCCTAGCACTTGGTTTGTCCGGATTTGGAATTTGCACTAATTTGTACAATGATTTATGATCCACTTCATGCAGAGAAAAAGAAAATGTCTATATAGAATTTTGTGTGTGTGTGTGTGCGCGCACACACACACACAATTGTGTTCAGCACAGATGAGTCAGCTTTGTAAAATGCAGGCTCTTGTGATGGGGTTGTCGTGATAGGAGATGGTCGTTCGTCTGTGTTGACAGGAGCTTTTCATTTTTGTATTGGAACGAAGTTTGGGCAAACCTAATGGCTCTTAAGAAAGGCCTACTTTTACGTAGAAATCATGGTATATATTGATGCTATAGACGTTGATTTTGATTCTCAAATATTGGTTGATATCTCGGGAAACAGACCTCCTAAGGCTATGGAAACGCAGAAGTATGTGGTCGGACGTTACTGACCTCTTAGCCGAGTCGCACTTTTTCATTTATCATTTTTTTTTTTGAAACAAATCATGGGGCAGATAGACTGGCAGGTTACGGTTGGAGAAATGGAGTTGGTATTTTTCATGATGAGATAAACCTACCTCCAGATGGATGTTTAAGGTTGCTTTCGGATGGATCATGGGTTCTTCGTCACGTCAGAAAAAAGAGTCGAGGTTGCTCAGCATTAGTTTTTCTTTTTTATTAGAAATTTCTTAGTTTTATCGATTCCAACCTATGCTATCGGATGGAGTTAGTTATATAGTGTGTGTGTACAATAATTTTGAATTTAATGCAAGGAAGAAGGGATTTTCTGATCAATTTATTTCTCATCTTACTACTGATTGAAATTTATCACTTCTTCTTAAGTGCTCATCTTGAGGGCTTCCCAAGTGGTAAAAGATCGGTCTATCCAAAATCAGGGCTTTTATTAATGCAGAGCAGTGCCAAGAACGTCAGAGCATGAACTCAAAAACAGTGAAAATGACAGAGAGGCAAAAGAAGAAAATGACAGAGAATGGAAACTTAAGGGGGGTTCGGACTAACTGTACTCTGTTGACGTATGAAGCAATAGTTGGTAACTTTCACTTGATAAACTTGAAGCAATAGTTGTTAACTACATAAAATTTGAAGCCAAAGGAAACTGAACCCCAAGCCATTCAAAATCGAACCTAAAGCCGATCAATTTCTCAGAGACCAACACTCTTCTGAGTCCTGTACCTGTAACTCCTAGCCCAAAACAAGTAGTTCAAAAGGTTAAAAAAGCTCAGCACAGCTAGCAAAAGATAAAACAGATTCAGATGGTTCCTGTTCAAATTATTCCCATTAAGCCAACCTCCACTCTTAGTATTCCCTTTAGTAGCCAAATTCACCAAATCCACCAATATCGAGCTCACGAAATACCCAAGCCCCATCGACAGCCACAGAAACGAAGTCGCCACAGACTTCAACTCCTTCGGCGCTTCAGAGTGAAAAAACTCAAGCAAACCGACAAAAGTGAACATGTCAGCGATGCCGAATATAAAGAACTGGAAAGACAGCCAAAATGCACTCATGGGTATTTGTTGTAGTTCTGGTATAGCATCAATCATCCCGTTCCGTTCTGCTGCCTTTTTCCGTTGCACTTCAACGACTGCAGCCACTGTCATAGAGATACAAGATAAAACCAATCCAACGCCGACACGCTGGAGATGAGTGATGCCTGTGGAATGACCTGTGAATTTCCGTAGGATTGGTACAATCAGACGATCATAAATTGGGACGATGATTAGTAGGAAGAGCAACGGGATTATTATTAATGAAGCGGATGGGATTTTGAAGGAGCCTATGTGGCGATCCATTGTGACGCCTTGTTGGATGCTGAAGGTCTGAAGTTGAGCAAGGCAAGTGCTCATTATGATGGCACTGCCGAAGATTGGGATCATTGCGAGGATTGTCTTTGCTTTTTCTACTTGAGTCACGGTGCACAGCTTCCACCCGTTAGGGTCTTCGTCTTGTGTTGTTGTTCTAATTGCTGCTTTATCAAGGAATCTGTGAATGATTGAGGATAAAAGAAAGAGAGAGTTAGATAAAGAGTGTAGGATTCCAAATTATGGAAATTTGCGGTTAGATTACAGATTTCCTCTCCTGTAACGGAAACGAGTTTATTTTTTGTGTAGGTCCTTAACGTTTTCAGTAGGCGGGTATCCATACTGTAAATTATCACTTGAGTTGAGCCAAACTTACATTTCATTAATGATCTACGATAATTTACGTGTTAAAAAAAATATCCAACTTTTAAGGCCACAAAATCCCTAGTGGCTATGTTTCGTTTAAGGATACTAAGATTTATAAATTTGATATCTAGTTTAGGGACATTTCGGTTCACTTTTCACTTTACCAATAGGAAAGTTTCAGTTATAAAATATTTATGTTCTACGTATGCTCACAGAAGTCAGTAGTAATATTGAAAATAAATGTTCGGTTGATGGATCAAACCTGTACATATCTCTGTGGGGCATAAATTCCACATCTACAGCAGACTCCTTGTCTTGGCTGATCTCATATAGTTCTTCAGGATTAGTAGGAACCTGAAGCTTTCGGTTTCTGATGGATGCAACATAAACCTGCAATGCAAGAAACTAACGGTGAAGCTAGATCCAACTCCTAGTGATTATGACAAAAAGGTAAAAAAAAAAAATTCTCTTATTCTTCATATGTTAGAAGTCAACCGGAAGTTGATCAAAGACCCTGATGATCGATGTAGTAGGTAGGTCATTACTATGGAAATTCATGAAAATAATGTAGTGCAGGACATATTTCCAGAACCACAATCATGGAAAAGGGAAATTCTTTCCTCTGTTGTACCTGGATGATTTCTGTCAAAGGACTGGCTCCTCCAATTACGTGTATCCGGTACCTAGGAACACCGGCAACAAAGACAATTACACCCAATAAAATCCCAATAGTGCACACTCCATACCCCCAATCAAATCCTGATTTATCCTGAATCCACACAACAAACGTCACACTGAATGCTGCTCCAACGCAAGCACTGAGCAAAATCCAGTTGAAGAAACTCGACATGCTCAGAACTTCCTCAGGGTCATTTTCGTCAAATTGATCAGCTCCATGGGACGGGACCCCAGCCTTTACTCCTGCCATACCCACCGCTATCAAATACAAAGCGGTGTACATAAGCACGGCATTGCCTCCGACAATTTTCTCGCAAGTAGGACTGAACAAAATGCAGCCAGGAGGCTTAAGCGATGGTAAGTGAGCTTGTACAGTCAGTAACACGAGCCCCTGATCAAAGTTCCTTCAGTAAGTAACACGCTATAAGAAATGACAGAAACATGGAGAAGTATTAAAAAAAAAAGGGGACTGTTTAGTATGTACCAGGAACTCTATGATAGCGGACATTAGAGCGATCTTGTATCTGCCCATGACAGTGTCTGCGATGTAAGAGAGAAACACCGAGAGGATATAACTGGTGCCCATAAAATTGGTCACCTCGTTCGATGCTCTAGCGATGTCAAAGTGCATTACGCCGATGAAGTATGTGACCAAGCTGACAGCTAATGAGGTGGTGGCAAAACTGTCGAATCCAAACAATCCTGACATAGATGAGATAAACGGTGTTGGCCTAATTAATGGTATACTTCCATAACCTCGGTCATATTTCAGACTTTTTACTCTTTCTACATTAAAGCCGTTTAGGAGATTTTTCAATAGTTCCAAGCATATTTAATAGAAATTTGATAGTTCGGGGTGTTTCTCTACTTTATAAAGTCATGGTGGATTTATTGCAATCCTGACACGTATGCTCACAGCATTGACATTACTAACCCAATACCAACAGTGATGATCTGAAACCCCCATGGACTCCCTTTCTTGCTGCTCTCCCCTTCCAATCCACCTTCCCCTCTAAAATCTCTCCTTTCTCCTCCTGCAAACAAGCAACAACGTAACCTTTCAAGCATAAGTAAAAGGAAAAAAAAATAAGGAGTTAATTTAGACGATTCAATGTCCAAACGAAATTGTGTCTCCGTTATTTGTACCTATACTATACGGGGTATACATTAATGGATGCGTATAGCGGAGAGAGAACTTCATTCTTGTACCGGGGATTTTTAATAGCCAATAATAAAAGTTTAGGGGTCACAAATTAAGCATAAAAGGTTATATATGCAATTAGCTAAAAATAAGACTTGTTACAAATTCTAAATTATTTTACCATATTTTTTGAGCTTTGAAGGGGGAAATGAAGAAGATGCTTAACTGTGGCCTGAGTAATGCGGAGGGATTAAGTGATGAAACATGATTATATATGCCAGTAGTGCCACATGCATTTTGCCGACCCAAACAAAAGGTATTTCAAAATTGGCTAAAATATGAACAAAAGAGACAACTCAATATATAGAGGATTCTCAATTCTCATAAAGAAGGAAAATTTCTATAAGGGATTTGCTTCATTGCTGTCACAAAAACAACAAAAGTAAAAGACAATAATATCACTATTAAGTGAAAAATCAAAGACTGATTGTTATGACTATAAGGGAGCAACGGTAGAGCTATAATTTGGCCATATTTTATGCAATTATTAGGTATAGAAAAATAATACTACTTCGTTTGGATTTTTTGATTTGGAGGTTGATGATGAATTTTGGTGAAGGGTATAGAGAAGGTTTAGGTTTAATATACTCTGGTAAACTGTATACAAACCCTGTAGCTATTCTCTGTAATGACAGTGTGACACAACCTATCTTGGATTTGGAATTTCAAATTTAGATTTTTTTTTTAGGTTTAAATTCTGGAATGTAGAAGGTTAGAGGACCTGTATTGTTTGACCAAAAAATAAATAGAAAAAACTAAAAATAAGTAAACTTTTTTTTACGATAACTCCATACTTTTGGATAAGTTGCAAAAGACACGCGTACTTGGAGCTTCCAGAACATTCTGCAAATAACCATAGAATTAACTTTCTCACGAAGAATTAAGCACAAGTCTAAGTCTCATTCGAAAATAATTGGAACCATCTTTTATATCATTTTGTTAAATAAATTATCAAAAAGTGAAAATAAATGAAAACCACTCACATCTGATTTCACCCCCAAAAAATAAAAAATAAAAAATAAAACAGCTTGTTGATCTTCTAATACCTCACTTAACAAAACAAACAAAACAAGTCGTCAGCTATTATCCCAAAACTAAAGTTTCCATACATTTTTCTAAGGTCTTGATATTTGATGTCGTACATATACCTAGAAAACTACAAAGGGGTAGAATCCATAGCCTCAACACTTGGAATCTCCACAAGAGACTAATTCCAACATTCTTTTCCTTTTGCTCAATAAAATTCCTACAGGCTACAGAAGAGAAAACTATCCAAAGAGAACCTGACATTGTATAAGCCTATGCTAGAAAATGAAGCTAATGTCAGTATCAAAAGAAACAATTATCAAAATAAACAAAGAAAGTGGGCAGTATTAGCTAGTTAATTTTCTGCTGTCCTATAGTCTGCAAGTTACAAGTTAAGCTGTGCAGTGCAATCAGAAAGAACAACCAAAAGCAGGCAAAAGAAAAAGCCTCATACTTGAAACAAAAATGCAGGGTTTCCACAAAAAATATGATAAATTGAAATGTATACTCCATGTTTACAGCCGTTCACATACATTACAACATATTTTTACAACATATTTTGATCGCCCTCAAACTCACTGACAAGATTTGTAGAACAATAATTCTCTGAAGAAATTCTGGGAATACTTCAATTGATTTTTTTTTACCTTTTCAATCTTGCTTTCTGTCGTTGAATGCTGCTGCAACACTGTCTAACAACAGCAGAAACTCTCCTTCAGACCTTTAAAAAAGCTGAAAAAGAAAAGAACTCACAAAATCAGCAAAGTGGCATAAGTTTTCATTTCAATGCAAGTGATTAATGTACCAAGAGTTCTAATAAAAACCTCCTTAGCCTAAAAACTAAAAACCTCCTTCATCCATTGGATCTAGATGAATCCAATGGCTAGGATTCAGTCAAACAGTCAACAGACACATGCATTAATTACCTCATTAATTACCTCAATGCAGTGAATCCAGATTCACTACCTCAACGTATCTCGAATCACTGCAGTGAATCCAAATTTACTGCAGTGAATCCAGATTCACTGCGTTGATGTAATTAATGCATGTGTTTAATGAGGTAATTAATGCATGTGTATGTTGACTGTTTGACTGAATCCTAGCCATTAGATGAAGGAGGTTTTTAGTTTTTAGGCTAAAGAGGTTTTTATTAGAACCTCTCCCTAAATATATATATATATATATATATATATATGGCATCATTCCTTCCTTTATTTGAGAATGATTACAAAAAACACAATGGTAGAAACTCATGTTCTACATAAAGAAAGATAACTGGCATTGCCTTTAAAATCTTTTCCTTTCTTCGTGAAACCTGTGTTACACATTTGCAAGTACTAGATAAGCCATTATTCAAGTAATTGGAGGAAGAAACATTTATCTACTTGATTATACCTTGTCTCTTTAGGGTACGATACTTATCTTCTGAATAGACAATTTAGCTTATATTCAAACCGTGAAACATTGCTAATTCAGCTTCCAAATGCATAAAAATCCAGATCGGTTTGGCATAAGAGGAATTAGGCTCATGGAAAAGTGCAGTAATGACAAGTTACATAAGGATAAAAACAGTTGTAGTTTCAACTATTTGTCACATTAACTTTAGTATTCCTTGCAATTGCAATTGCACATGCAAAAAGACATTAGTTATTGCGAAAAACGATTCGTGATAGATAAACAAGATCTCGACCTTCTCTTTCACGAGCTTCCCAACTTAGTTCGTTTAGTCATAGGTTCGCAGGTCAACAAATTGGTAATATTCCCCTCTCTGAGGGCCAATTACCCACCGTTCAGAAGAATCTTAAGGCAGGCTACAAAACAAAGTATCTGAGAAAGGTTGAAATACAGAGATAAAGCATGTGAAAGTTTAAAAACAGAGATACCATGTGAAATGTTAAAAACTGAGATAACATATGAAAGCATGTAATATTCCCCTCTCTGTAGCCTGCTCATGCTTTGTTAAAATTACCAGTCCCATGGCTTACCTCTAGGAAGGCATAGGTGTAAACTTTTGAATCTACTGTAAACTAAAAGAACTAAAGCAAAACATAAAAATGTAAACACCATCTTGAATTCCACATCAATTTTAAGAGATAATAGAACTGTATTACACTGGAGATTGGAATATTTATAAGTTGTGCTACGTCTTTATTTAAGCTTGATAAACCATAAAATCCATTTTATGTGTTTGAGAAAAAGATAAGACTCTAATAGATCAACTAATAACCACTACACTGTTGTATCTTAGCAGAGTATCGACTATGCATTTCATAGGGAGAACAAATTCGTGAAACACAATGCGAGAAAATGATTAGGTATACAGAGGAAAGACAAACCTTCAAGATGATATGATGTTCATTTTTATCATTTTTCTGAAAATATAACTGGACATGGTTGCAAAATACTAATTATACTTCAACAGTATCATGTGTGGAGTCATATGGAAAGAAATTGCAAAGTATAATCAACATAGAACATAGGAATATTTAAACATGCAACAAAGAAAAAGTGGAGTATGGAAATAAAATTATCATGGGCATTGCCTATCTAGAACACTGGACAACCATGAAATCTTTTTGTGTGCTATGTTACACAACACTTTTTGGCCCTAACGGAAGACTGCAAAACCAAAATAATCAAATGTGAAAATCTTTATAACCAAAGCACAAAGGAA
>NW_017972943.1:0-9239 GCF_001876935.1 Asparagus officinalis | reverse complement strand
GGAGATATGTAAAAAATTACCTTAACCAAACTGGCAAAGGCATTCCTTATATTTTCATAGCATTATGAACATCATGAAATCATGAGCAGCCATCAGAAGGGATGGTCTTGCTGTGGTTTCATTGCATTACACAAAAATATGCCATATGCTTGACACCCTTATGCAATATCTCAACATCAATGGCTAAATTTTTTAACCAAAAGAATAGGAAGAAACAAAAAAAATTTGCATGGTAATCGAGAAGGAATAACCTTACATAATCCAAAACTGGTGTGTGATAGTTAAGTGTCATTACTTAAAACAAGTTAATTGAGTTATGTTAAACAGAGGTAAATTCCAACAACTGCCATCAGATGGGATTATCATATTGTAATCTCACGGCATTATGCAAATGCTCAAAGCCCTTGCGCAATGTCCCAACATCATTTGGCAAACTTCCACAACCCAAAACAAAGGATAATAAATAAGAATATAACAATGGAACATAGATAAAGATAGTAATTCTATCCCAGATTCCAAACCTACATATACGCCTTGAGGTGATATGGCAACCAGGAAAATACAATATAAAAATCCATTAAAGGATATCATCACATTATCTCATTGCATTCTGAAATACTATGACATGCTAGAAGATCTTGCCCTGAAGGGAAACAAGATGGAAAATATCGACTTTATTATTCAAAAGACAGGAAACAATAATAATAATAAAATAAAAGGTGGGGTACAATAGGATTTAATTCACATTACAATCAACCAAGATGCAAGTTTTTTGTTAAAATGCAAGTGATTAACCTACCAAGAGGAAAACATATGCAACAAGTTGAAAATTATACCAAGGTTACAGTAGAAAGTGATTTTCTCCATTTTCCTGATATAGAATGTTAACTGGCATTGCCTGTGAAATCTTTTCCTTTTGCTTTATGACAATTAGTTATACATCTTCAAAATGAAGACATTTTTCCAAATTTCCGAACATTCAGAATTATATAGAATGAATTTACCCTAATTTCTTAATGAGGCTGATAATTACCAATAAAATATTAAAAGGTCATGTAGCATACAACAACATAAGTTGCATTTAGAAAGCTCGCTGTCTAAGGAAAATGCTTGATTGCACTTTCATAATTTATCAGATACAAAGTATTAAGCAAAATGATGGTTCTCTTTTTATCTCTCTCTTGCAAAAGAATAAGAACATACAACTTTGTAAATACAAAGTATATTTCAACTGAATATTGCATGCTGGAATTATGCATATGGAATGAAATTGCAAGGTACAATCAAGATAGGATGTTCAAACATGCAAGAAAGCAAAAGTAGAGCATTAAAACAAATTCATTATTAGCAAGTCTAACTACAAACTGTGGAGAACCAGGAACTTTTTGTAGCCCATGTTATAAAACAACACTTTTGGCCTTTGTGGGATATCACAACATCAAAATGATAAATGTGAAATCTTCATAACCAAAGGTCACAAATAGTCAGTAACATTATCAGAGAGATCAGTAACTAAAAGTTATACTAAACCAAAGTGGCTAAACCAAAGTGGCTAAGGCATTCCTCACATTTTCATAGTACTATAATTAGAATCATTAAGTGTCATCAGAAGAGATGACCTTGGTTTGGTTTCATTGCATAATGCAATAATATGCCATGCTCAAAGCCCTTGCACAACATCCCAACATCATTGGCCAACTTCGTTAAACAAAAGGAAGAAACATAAAACAATCACATGGTAACTAAAGAAGGGGGGAAAATCCAAATAAAAAACAGCATGAGGGATAGTTAAGCATCATTAAAACGAGTCAAATACAATAATAAACTGAGCTATATTAAAAAGAATACATTTAGAAACTGCCATCAGACAGGATTATCATAACATAATCTCATTGCATTTTGCAAATGCTCAAAACCCTTGCGCAATGTCCTAGCATCATTTGGCAAACTTCTTTAATTCAATATAAAGGAATGATAATAATATAAATTATAGAATGATGGAGCATAAATAAGGATAATAATTTGTTTCAAACCCATGTATACTTTGGAGTGATATGTTAACTAGCAAATACAATACAAAAGTAAATTAGAAGGATATCATCACATTATCTCACAGCATCCTGCATTATTGACATACTCAAAGATGTTGGCACACTGACCAAAGTAGCAAAAAGGTGGACTTGAGAGGACTTGTCATAGGTGCTCAACTAACAGAATAGCTCCTTGGTAAAAAGTTAGTTATTTCTACTCTGACGGGGAACAAGGTCGAAAACATTGTAACGGTTCAAAAATATACAAAAAAAAAGATTGTTGGAGTTTCTTCCTTAACAATTCAAAATAAAACCACATCCCCATAGGAACAGTAGGCAGTATTAGGACATTGTGACAAAAAATCCCCAATTGTCTACATCAAAAAGTGCAGGCAACTATTAATTTTCCAGAAAACGATGGCAGGTTGAGTTACTTACTAGAGAACTATGGCTTTTTCCTATTATAGCATAAAATAGGGTAATGGTCAGTAAAAAGATAGAGAACCTGAACCACGTGAATGAAAACAAAAAAGTAAAAATTATGGGCATACAAAACCATACATGTTGCTTTCCTTTCGAACGCTCATACCTGTGGAGTTTCCAGTTTGGCATAAGTGTCGTTTCTTCCCATTCGTCGCTCCTGCCAGCATATTAAAACTCAAAGTTTCAAAAGTATAGGGCAAATTACACCTCATAACAGTTGAGGACAATTTTCCAGTGATGATCTTTAAATTGTTCGATTTTCTTAAATGATTCTCATATCCCAGACCAGACAAAAAGGCTCTTCAAACTGATTGAACCAAAATTATGCAATATTTAGCATCATGAATTAAGGGTGTGTTTGGTATGTAGTGATCCACTCAGGAATGTGACATCCTAGTACCATTTACACATTGAGAAATAATAATTGTACTACAATTTATGTACTACTTATGAAACTACACTGAGGTGGTGCTGATGTGCCACTGCTGAGTTTGTATTGCATTCATTGCTCCCATTTGGAAAAAGAAAGTTTCAGTTATCGGAATAAACTGCTCAGCTCTAGCTCTTATCTTTCCTTCATTCTCTTCTAATTCTCTTTCATCATCTTCTAAAAAGCCCACATCTCCAATGTGGGAAAACAAAAAGAAGAGAAGCTTTGGTAATTACATTTTTTTTCTTGTGGTCAAATTTGTTTGCACTAATGTCGTGTTGCAGAATGCGGAGAACTAAGGGGAAAATGGCGGTGACTAAAAAGTGATGATCATGGATGCCTAAATTTAATTGTATGTTAACTTATTGACATGGAAGTTTGTAGCTATCTACTTCTTCTCTTTCTTTTTAGCCTAACTAAAAAACGTCAAACAACTATTTTTGATCAATTGAAGGAGTGAAGTTTGTTGTGGATGGGTTTCATAAAGAATAAAAGAGGAATAAGAGCTAGGAGATGGAACAAGTTTGTTTTTCTTCTGAAAACTGAAATTCTATTATCAGCTAAGAATAATAGATGCAATACACCTTACCCATGCCACATTAGCTCCAGCCTATGTTGCATGGGTATGGATACCGATACCGGTATGCCTACAGGTACCGATATCAGTACAGATACGGATATCGGTATGGGTACGACTATGGGACATGGCAAATTTGCAAAAGATATGGTATAGGAACAGGGCTATTAAATATTTATATACACATATTATATTGAAATTAATAGTTTACATGAGAAAAATATTTTTTGTTCATGTATTATGAGAATTAAAATTCCTATAATATTTTTATGTTACTTTTATTATGTGGACTATAAATTGTAAAAATGCTCGTTCTGTGAACTAGACACCGAAATGACCATTAAAATAACGGTTTGGAACCCAATGAGTTTAAAGAACTGGATGAGAAGTGTAGGATTTATGTCTAGGAAATGTTTGACAAATGTTCTAAATTAAAACATGTATTGTTTAATTAAGTACATGCCTGGATAAATGTATGCATGTATGCAAGGAGTGTCCAAGGAGTTTGGGAACGGGAACTGGTACGTGTTAGGTACGAGCACGGCTTCAAGGTAGAAGTACCCAGATAACAAAGGCGCTAGATCATTGTATTATAGAAGCAGCGCATAAATTGTCGTCTAATTATTGTTTCTCTTTCCACATTTGACATAAAGAATATTTATAGTTCCCAAGCTTGAGAAATCCCTTCCACATCTTGCTTCAAGGGAACTCCCTCTCTCCTCTTTCGTATGTCTTCTCCTCTCTCACTCTCTCTCTCTCTCTCTCTCTCTCTCTCTCTCTCTCTCTCTCTCTTCTCTCTTTTTTCCTTAATTTATGTTTTTAATTTATGTTGCATTTTGCATAACAACTAATGAAAGTTACGCAACTTGATAATTAATTTATGTTGCATTTTGCATAACAACTAATGAAAGTTACGCAACTTGATAATTAGCTAATTTTACTAACTGAAACTCATTCTTGCTGCTACTAGCGTATAGTCTTCATAAATAAATCCAGCAACATACAAGCATAGATGTTAATTTATGCTTTCGACAGTGTTTATCTACTGAATTTAATTATAGAAAATCCAGCAATTTCCCTCCAAATTTCACAAATTTTCAAATCAAATAGGCTTTAACCATTCAATATTAACATAATCAAGTACATGTTCATAAAAATTGATGCAGAGGTTTCTCATGGGGTTTCACCTACAGAAGATAACTAAACAAAGCAAACAAAATTAGACCAAACTAAATTTTATTATGCTCAGTATGATCATAACCCAAGTTACTAATCTCTTAATGGTTATTAAATGGAGAGCGAAAAAAAATAGGGTAAAAAAATAGGGAAATATTCTTACTAGAGTCCTGGGCGCAAAGTTGCGGGGACTCGGAGAATAGGAGGCGAGAAGACGGAGTCCTTTAAGTACCAAGGTTTTAGGGTTGTAAAATTCGGGTTTGTTTATGCGTTCGGGTCGGGTTCAATTTGTTCTAGCGCGTTGCCCGTTTAAACTCAAAGGATTTTTCTTGTTTCCTTTTTATTATTATTAAAACTCAAAAGAAAATTCGAAGGACAAATTTTCAAAACCGACCCTTTGGGGTTTTTAATTGCAAAAAACGACCCATTTCAAACTTATTTATAAAAACCGACCCCAGGGGCTGAAAACAGGTCGGTTTTTGAAAAATTTTTTCCCAAACTTCACGGGAGTTGAACTCCCGTGAAGTTTTGTTATGAGAAAAACTTCACGGGAGTTCAACTCCCGTGAAGTTTGGGAAAAAAAATTTCAAAAACCGACCTGTTTTCAGTCCCTGGGGTCGGTTTTTGTAAATATTTTCAAAACCGGTCGTTTTTTGCAAATAAAAACCCCAAGGGGTCGGTTTTGAAAATTTGTCCAAAATTCGAAACGTTGTCATATTATCTTACAAAGTTATTTGCCTTTTGAGGGCTTGTTTGGATTGGGGGTGATAGAGTAAAAAGAAGGAGTGGTCCCCAACCACACCCTCCACCACACCTCCTCTCTCTCTATAGTGCATTGGATCCCACATCAAATTTGATGTGGGGCCCAATGCACTATAGAGGGAGAGGAGGTGTGGTTGAGATTGTGGTTGGGGGTGTGCCCCTAACATTTCTATAAAAGAAGGTAGAGGACACACTACCGTTGTTTGGAAGTCATTTGAGATAGTTAGTGAATGGGAAGTTAAGGTAATGAAGTGGATAAAACTTTATATTTTGTTCCTCCCAAATTGAGGTGTGATGGAGTAGAATGTAGCGCAATGTCACTCTTAAAAAAAGAGAGAATATTACACAAAGACAAATATTTATCCCTTATATAAAGATGAGATTCAAAAGAATGAAAAAAAAATACCATATAAGGTATTTATGTAAATGTACATATATTCTCTTATCTTACCTTCAATTTATTAGACGTCCCAAACATGGTGAAATAAGATCCCCTTAATTCTCCTTACTGTTTGAAACCCTTACCTAGGCCAAAGGCCTATGATGTATATTTATAGATAGTCAATGTGAATAGGTTGAGTACCCAAGAGTCACCCCCACTTAATGGGGTGTGAATGGAGGGATAATGAGGGGGAGGCCAAAGGCCTCCCACATCTCATAATACTCCCCCTTATCCATCCATTACCTTGGGTTTAGCTTATGAACACTTCAGAGTTCGTAAAGCTAATGGGGTGGATACTTCTGGATCCAGAGTAAACTTGTTTGCCTCGTTAAAACCTTAGCTGTGGAAAACCCAGTGGGAAAAAACCATCAGCCTAAGGAAAAAGAGTACAACCCATAGGTTACTCCCCCTGAACCATACAAGCTTCAGGCTTGTAGGTCTTTCAGATGTCTCATCCCTATTCCTTTTACAAGTTTTACAAAAGTACATCTAGGCAGAGTCTTAGTGAACAAGTCAGCTAAATTATTACATGATTGGATCTGCTGTACTTTAACTTGCTCCTCCTCTTGAAGATCGTGCGTCCAGAAAAACTTGGGAGATATGTGCTTCGTCTTGTCACCCTTGATGAAGCCAGACTGAAGTTGAGCAACGCATGCTGCATTGTCTTCAAATATGGTAGTTGGCTCAAGGTCACCAGTCTTCAGGCCGGTAGACACTAAGATGTGCTGAATGACAGAACGAAGCCAAACACATTCTTTGCTGGTTTCATGGATCGCGAGGAGTTCGGAATGGTTGGATGAGATTGCTACAGTGGTTTGCTTGACAGACCTCCAGGAGATGGCCGTACCACCGAATGTAAACACAAATCCGGTTTGTGATTTCTCGGTGTGGGGATCAGACCTGTAACCTGCATCTGAATAACCAATTAAGGTGGGAGACCCACCCTTCGGGAAATATAATCCCAGGTCTATAGACCCTTGGAGGTAGCGCAGAAGATGCTTAACTCCATTCCAGTGGCGCTTTGTGGGCGCTGCACTGTATCTGGCTAGTAGGTTAACTGAAAACGCTATATCGGGACGCGTACAGTTAGCCAGATATAATAGTGCTCCAATGGCACTGAGGTAAGGTACTTCAGGACCTAGCATTTCCTCCCCCTCTTCCAGCGGACGGAAGGGGTCGTTCTTTACATCCAATGATCGAACAACCATTGGTGTACTAAGAGGATGACATTTATCCATTCGGAAATTTTTAAGTAATTTCCGTGTATATGTGGATTGGTGTAACAGGATACCACCCTTAAGGTGTTCGATCTGTAAGCCAAGACAATACTTTGTTTTGCCTAGGTCTTTCATTTCAAAAGTATTCTTAAGGCTTTCAGATATCCCAGCGATCTCTGCAGGAGATCCAATGAGATTTAAGTCGTCGACATAGACGGCGACTATAATGAATCCTGTTCCCGATCTTTTTATAAAGATACACGGGCAGACTTTATCATTTGTGAATCCTTGCGTAGCAAGGAACTCACTTAGTCTGTTATACCACATTTTCCCCGATTGCTTAAGACCATATAATGATCTTTGAAGCCTAACAGAATAGACGTCCCGAGGTCTATCTGCTATCTCTGGTGGAATTTTATATCCTTCAGGGAGTTTCATATAGATATCTTTATCTATATTGCCATATAGATATGCAGTCACAACGTCCATGAGCTGCATTTCTAGGCCTTCCAGAGATGAGAGGCTTATTAGGAATCGGAAGGTATTCCCATCCATAACCGGAGAATATGTTTTTTCATAGTCTATTCCCGGTCTTTGGGAAAAACCTTGTGCTACAAGCCGTGCTTTGTAGCGCACAACCTCGTTGTGTTCATTTCTTTTTCTGATGAAGACCCACTTATATCCCACAGGTTTTACACCTTTAGGTGTTTGGACTACTGGTCCAAAGACTTCGCGTTTCAAGAGTGAGTCCAGCTCTACTCCTATTGCCTCGTTCCACTTTGGCCAATCGTCTCTGCGTTTACATTCCGCTAGAGACCGTGGTTCGATGTCATCGTCGTATTCAGTGACGTGAACGGCAATATCGAACGCAAAGTCGTCGTCGACGACTGTGCTTTTTCTGTCCAGTACCTCCTCAGTACGTACAAAATTTAATGATGTTTCTCCTATTTGTTCCTCTTCAGGGGAATCTAGGAGGGGAGATGAAGCTGGTCTGAGCTCAGTACAAAATTTAATGATGTTTCTCCTATTTGTTCCTCTTCAGGGGAATCTAGGAGGGGAGAGGAAGCTGGTCTGAGCTCAGTATCCTGTGTTGGGTTCATTTTTATTTCTCCAGGATTTTTTCTTTTACGAGGGACTTTGTCCTTCGAACCTGGTGGGCGTCCTCTTTTCAATTGAGGTACAGCCATTTCTGCTGCCGGCGGATTGCATCCATCTTTGGGGATGTCAATCCTAGCTGGCGTGTTGACAGCAGGGACATGTGATCTGACAATCTTCTGGTTATCAGTGAATTTATCCGGAAGTAAATGTACTGTATTCTGAAGATGAAGAATCTTCAGGATCTCATCTTCACATTGACTAGTACGCGGATCATAATGAGACAAAGTCTTGGTGTTCCAAGAAATGGTCTTAGAAGCATCAGGCTTCCTGGACTGTGTGCCAAGTTTAGGAAATGAATCCTCAACAAATTCACAATCATCAAGACGTGCTTTAAATGCGTCACCCGTCTGGGGTTCAAGGTATCTTATTATAGAGGGCGAATCAAACCCTATATAGATACCCAAACGACGCTGTGGACCCATTTTGGTCCTTTGTGGAGGAGCAATGGGGATGTAAACTGCACAACCAAACACTCTCAAATGTGAGATATTCGGAGGTGCACCATAAGCAAGATGCATTGGTGACAAAATATGGCCACCAGAGGGCCGTATTCTGATAAGTGATGCTGCATGCAATATTGCATGACCCCAAGCCTCAACAGGCAACTGTGATTGCATCAACAATGGACGAGCAATCCATTGCAATCTCTTAATTAGAGATTCTGCTAACCCGTTCTGGGTGTGAACATGTGCTACAGGATGTTCAACTTCGATGCCAGTTGCTTGGCAATAGTCTTGAAAGACTTGTGAAGTGAATTCTCCCGCATTATCAAAACGTAATTTCTTGATGTGATTATCGGGGAAATGAGCCCGCAACTTAATAATTTGTGTCAATAGCTTTGAAAAAGCTAAGTTGCGGGTGGACAAAAGGCACACGTAAGACCACTTGGTTGATACATCTATAAGTACCATAAAGTATCTAAATGGTCCACTTGCGGGGTGAATAGGCCCACAAATATCTCCAT
>NW_017972942.1:0-25638 GCF_001876935.1 Asparagus officinalis | reverse complement strand
CATATGTGGAGAGTGTTCTACCAAAGCTTTCTTCATCTTCTTCACAGTTTCATAGTCGAAGCCTCTGAATATTCATAAATTAAAAGAATAATAAAAATATTAATGACAGAAGTAGGAAAAAGTTGGATTAGTTCCATGATGGTTGATAGCATTAGAGAAGGTGAAAGAGCTGGTTTTGGTTTCCCTTCCTACCAAGTGTTAAGTCTCCAATGTGACAATGTATCAACTAAATCACAATGATAATAAAAATGATTAAATTTATAAGAAAAAGTGCTCCATAAAATGACATGCAACACATATAAAATAGTAAAAATGAATAAGGCTTCACTTAAAAGAGAAAAATTGTAAACAAATACATAAGCAAAACAAAATAAACAAAATCAAAAAGTTATAGTATCAAAAAACTATATATCATCACAATCATAGGAGTCAAGTGTTCTAATGTCATCCCCTCATCATCAACTCTAATATATAAGCCAAGAACGATATTTTACTAGTTGGACTTACATAATCTCTTCTATGATATGTGAAACAACAAATATAGCTCTAAATTGTAATCAATCCACAAACATAACCTAGAAATCATCTCGGTCTACTTTGTCTCGCTCCAGTCACCCGAGAAGATCATCGTCGTCCATCAGGAAGTTGAGTTTGTACGAGTTTGTTGTCTGGTTAGGGGTGTGTGTGTGTTTGAGATACCACTAACATATTGTGAAGGATCAGCCTCATCATCATTTCTACAAGATCCTTGTCGTCTCCATTGACTTGGTTGAACTATCACCTCCCGCACATCATGAAGATCCTCGTGAGTTCAATTCATAGCTCTACGAATTCTTTGCAATACCTTTCTGAATAGTGGTAGCAATGGACCTCTTCCTAGTTGTGTCAGACCCTCATTTACAATGGCCTTAATATCATTAAAAGCATTTATCTGCATGCAAGACAAAAAATTTACAATTCTTAAACAATTTTAACAATACGAAACAAGTGATGAGGTTACCATCCAAGTAACTTACAAGTTCTCTCTCATCTAACCCCTTGGGCACGTATCTCTTTTGTAGGGAACATTGTTGATCATCATCGAGTGGAGGACCGGTCTCATTTATAATCCATCTTCGAGTAATCCTCTAATACCATGTAATGTAAGCCGACGGCATAGGCCCGCTCGACCGACAGACTGTAGGATTACATGGTCTGAAACCCTGTTTTGGTCAGTCGACCGAACGAGTTCGAGCGATAGACCAAAAAATTGGTCGGTCGACCGAACGCTTATGGCAGTTGACCGAAAATGTGCACGATTACAGTGTTTGAGTCCTGTTTCTGGTCGGTCGACGGCAAGAATGTGGCCGGTCGACCGTGAAGCGGGTAATTAGGCTGGTTTGGATTTTCCAGTTGGTTTTGGATTGATGTTTGATATAAATACAAACATGTTATTTAGGGTTTCTTTATCAGAGAAGGAAGAGACTTTTGAACACTTTGAGAGGGAGATATTGTGAGGGAGTTGAGAGCTTTGGTTAGGGTTATATTTGAGTAATTTTGTCATGCCCCGCTTCCCAAAATATCGGAAAATCGGAACGTGAACAAGCCCCCGACGTATTAGACTGAAGAGAAATATACTAGACCTTCTACTCAATCTAATACGCTAAGCGTGAAGCAATATAAAGCGAAGACACATGTTCCTGATCACAGTAGCGAGAATATAATAACAACTCAGAACAAAATGATACATATCACCACTAAAACATCATCCCAAACATAATATTCGGGCCAAACATGCCCTTATACAAAACTATCTGAATGAAATGCTAGAAAAATATAAATTACATCGATCAGACGGAAATGGAAAGTATTACAAAAGTAAACTAGGGTCATCAACTAACTAAAAGAGGTAACTAAGCTTCGACTTGTTCTTCTGCTCCGTCTACAAAGCCTTCTTACGGATGATCATATGGCTCCTGTACTACTCCAAACTGTAGCTGTCCGTCCTCTAAATCTGATGTACAACCCGAGAGAAAAGGAGTTCGTCAGCGTGCATGGCATACGACAAGATCCCACAAGGAAGAATGAAACAGTCGAATGACCAATGCAATGACAGTAATAATAATAATAGAAGCATGCTACTAGAATACTAATAATCTAAATATAATCTATCACTAGAATATAATAATCAGAAGAATCCAAAAAAATCAACCAAGTAACAAGTCGATCATATAGCTAGCGATCAGAATAATCATCCAAGTAACAAGGTCATACACTAGATGGAATTAATACTTAAAAATCTACAACTCGAGACGTAGTATGTTGGGCGAAATAATCCAAACAAGGAAACCCTCATGTATATACCATATGTATCCAATTGTAGATAATTAAATATTAATCCCGATTTATATATGAAAAGAAATATAACTGGTCTACACCTTGCGAGAGTCCATGATCGTCTGAGTAACATGTCATGTAACTAGCCATCCTATAACAAGTCACTGGTACATATCTCACACAGAGTCAACGTTCATATCACCGGATAACTGACTATTCACAAATCCCCTACGTTCACCCAATCCCGCTACACATGCGGCCAGAGGACTACACGCAAACCGTTTTCTTCCTGGTCCGAACTCAAACAAAACTCGGGTGATGTACACACTTCACTTTGGCCCTACAAACCAACCCCAATGGTGACACCAACCACTGGTGTGAGCCTGAAAGATACATCATAAGCCACATCCGATCACATGAACAAAGACTTTCCTATCCCAACACTTCTCGCTTTTCTAAGTCAACAACATAATCCACACTAGACCTCTGGTTCACCTCCTAAATTTAATCAACGTACACACACATATCACTAAGTTTTGTTCATGACGCGTAAAACCACTAAGTCATGAACTACTAATGGTTCTCAATCACAACAAGGAAATAGTAATATAATAATTCATGTGTAATAATATCATGACATATCAGGTAATTAAATTAGGAATCATAAAAATTGTTCTAAAATAATCTTCTAAAATAATAATTTTATTTACTTAAAATAATCCTTTTACAATTTAAATTCTTTTAATTTAATTTCAAAATAATTTTTTTTCTAAAATAAGTTCTTTTCTCATTATAATAATTCTAAAAATAATCTTTTAAAATAATAAATTCAAAAATTCAAAAATAATCTTTTTACAAGATACATTCTCATTAATTCTAAATAGTCTATTTTCCCAAAATAATTTGTTTTTTATTTAATATTTATCATTATAAAATAATTACTTCCACAAGATAAATTCTAAAAAAGTATTATCATTATTCTAAAATAGTCCCGTTGTCAAAATAAATTCTTTAATTTATAATAATTATTCTAAAAATACTATTTATCATATTGTTATGATTTAATCAATATTATTTCATCAAACAACCCGTGCAGATAAATAACAGTCTAATCTATGCATATATTTAATGCACCGCAGATCTAGAAATTAAAATGACAAGTCAAAGAGAAAGAGGGATCTTTCCTAGGGTTATTGGGCGTGAACGGAGCAGCGGGGGTTGTTGCGACTGTCGACGTCAGCAATGGTTCGACAACACGGATCTGAACAGCGCAGTTGAGATGGCAACGGGGAAGGAGCTCGTGGTGGTCAGCGACGAGCTCAGTTGTTAAAAGCTCGATGGAGGTTGTTGTCGGCGTGGGGGAGGAGGAGGGAACGACGGGGAGGTAACCTGATGGGTGTAGTCTCGGGCTGAGGCGACTTGCGATGCGAGTGGAATGGCTCTGAGCGGAGTCAGCACGGGTTAGGTTCTACGGGCTGAGTATAAAGGACTGCCGCAAGGTCATGAGCTGACGCGGAAGATGCAGGAGGGGGAGCACGATCGTTTTGGGATGGCGGAGTGCTATGACGAAGAGGCAGAGAACTCGAGAGGAATGGGGCATAAGATCTGGTGGAGGAGGAGTAGGCGATAGCGGTGCGGTCAGAGCTCGGACGGTGGTGGCAGGGAGCTCGCGTGGAGAGTAATCGAAGAGCTACGGCAGAGCTAGGAGGACTCGTGAGGGGGGGCCGGTCTTGGGTGGGAGGCGCATGCGGCAGCTAAGGACAGCGACAGATACTGGACGAAGGTGGATTTAAGCATATGGCGTCGGAAGAAAAGTGAGAGAGAGAGAGAGAAAGATTGAGAGAGAAAGAGAGAGAGAGAGGAAGCAGAGAGACTGATGGATTTTTTGAAATAGAGGAGAGAGGGAGGGTGTGAAATAAGAGAAGAGAGAGAAGAAGGGGGAAGCACGAGGTGGGGTGTGCGGGAAACATGGGGGAGGAAATTAAGGGTGTGGGGTAGGGGAGAGAGAGATGAAGAGAGAGAGCGAGAGAGAGAGAGAGAGAGAGAGAGAGAGAGAGAGAGAGAGACTATGAGAGATAGTTTGTAGGTAAGAGAGGGAAAACACAGGAAAAATACCCCTTAAAAAATTAATTAAAATACTAGAAAATTTATTCAAATAAATATTAAAAATTTATGGTCAACATAATAATAACAATAACAATAACAATAATGAATAATTAACTATTAATTTAAAAAATTTTACCAAAACAATTAAATTTATAATTAGTAAAATCATTAAAATGATATAATACCGTATTTTTAAATCGTAGAAAATTCTAGAGAAATTGGAAAAATACAAATACTCTTTTAGAAAAATAATATTTAATGTTTAAATACCAGAAAATTATTTAAACCTGTATTAAAAATTTACGGTCATTACATCCTACCCCCCTTAAAATAAATTCCATCCTCGGAATTAAAATAAGGGTGATGCACACGGAAACTAAAGATAAAAAATAGGGAACTAGAGACTCAATTCAACACATACAGAGAAGGCTTCAAAATAGACTACATGTCCATAAGCAAAGGGGAATGTAATACAAGAACGATACAAGATAAGATAAAAGATATGACAACTAAGATCCAGGAAACAGATGAGGGTATCGTTGTCGCATCTCAGACTCAGTCTCCCAAGTCGACTCGCCAGGAGAATTTGGGTGCCACATCACACGAACAAGCATGACGGTCTTGTTCCAGAGAGTCTTCTCTCTTCGGTCCAGGATCGCCACAGGCTGCTTCTCGTATGTCAAATTAGGTCGCACCTCAATCTTCGAGAAATATATGACATGACTCGGATCTTCAACATATCTCCGCAACTGAGAAACGTAGAATACGTCATGCACTACAGCCAATGCGGGTGGTAATGCAAGTCAGTATGCTACTTCTCCAACTCTTTCCAATACGTCAAAAGGTCCCACATATCGCAAACTCAACTTCCAACGCCTTCCAAAGAGAATGGTGCCTCGGTTGGGGGAAATCTTCAGAAACACATGATCTCCTGGCTGAAACTCCAAGTGTCGATGCTTTACGTCCGCCCAATGCTTGAATCGGTCCTGTGCTATGCGAAGTCGCTCCCGAATGATCCTGACAGCATCAACTGACTTGGCAATCAATTCGGTCCCAAAAATCTCTCGCTCGCTAATGTCGTCCCAACTCAAAGGAGAGCGACACTTCCTCCCATACAATACCGCAAATGGGGCCATTCCAATACTAGCATGGAAGCTATTGTTGTATGCAAACTCCACCAAATAAAAGTGATCTTCCCACGAACCGTGAAAGTCAAGCATACGAGCTCTAAGCATATCCTCCGAAATCTGAATGGTCCTCTCTGACTGCCCATTGGTCCGAGGATGATAAGTTATGCTGAAACTGAGACTGGTCCCAAGACTCACCTGCAAACTCTTCCTAAACTTTGAGGTAAATCGGGTATCACGATCCGAAACGATGCACACTGGAACCCCGTGCAATAGTACGATCTCCTGTAATACTAGAGATTTACTAACACTCTTGGGAAAGACGAACTCATCGAACATAAAGAGATAGATATTTTACCTCCATGTATCTCCGAGCAAGAGGCTCCATCGACTGTCCCACTTTGAATGGAATGAAGTGAGCTGATTTGGTTAATCGATCTACGATCACCCAAACAGCATTATTTTATCTAGTGCTCCGAGGTAAGCTAATAACGAAGTCCATGGTGACATGCTGCCACTTCCATTTCGGAATAGGCAATGGCTGCAAAAGACCTGCGATGCACTGAAGCTCTACCTTCACCTGCTGACATACAAGGCACTTAGCCACACTACGAGCCACATCTCTCTTCATACCATGCCACCAAAAGTTCAGCTTCAGATCCTTATACATCTTCGTACCTCCAGGGTGAATAGAATACTGTGAGCTGTGAGCTTCCTGTAATATCTCCACTCGAACATCTCCTTCTGGTATGCAGATATGACTACTAAATCATAAGGACCCGTGCTCATGGACAACAAAGTTCAGATGAAGACCAGTTGTTACTAACTCCCTGCATCTCTGAAGAAATGTGTCACCTGACTATGCAGCCTTGATTCGCTCGACCAATGTCGATTGAACTTGAAGGCACATCAAAGAAGCGGTTACTCCTGGAAGAAGAACCTGCTGAAGTCTCCACTAAGCTATGAGGGTCATGATCGCCGGCAAACGGCTCAAAGCATCCGGTACTATATTAACTTTACCAGTATGGTACTGAAGGTCAATGTCGTAATCTGCCATTAACTCTAACCATCTGCGTTGTCTCATGTTGTGCTTATTTTACGTGAAGATGTACTTCAAGCTCTTGTGATCCGTAAACACCTTCACCTGTTCTCCCAACAAATAGTGTCTCCAAAGCTTGAGAGCAAAAACCACAGCTGCCAACTCCAGGTCATGGATAGGGTTATCCTGCTCATGCTTCTTCAACTGACGAGAAGCATACGCTACCACATGACCATCCTGCTGAGAACGCATCTTAATCCTCTACCTGATGCGTCACAAAACACCTTAAAGTTCCCGCTCTTATCTGGTATCGTCAGGACTAGGGCTGAAATCAATCAAGAATTTAACTCCCTCAAACGCCTGCTCACAAGAGTCGGACCAGACAAACTTAATATCCTTCCTCGTAAGTCATATCATTAGCTCTGTAATCTTCAAAAATCTCTGATGAAGCAACGGTAGTATCCAGCTAATCCTAGGAAGCTCTTAATGTCAAACACCGACTTAAGGGTAGGCTAATCTCTAACAGCAGATACCTTCTTCGGGTCCACAGATATGTCGTCTCCTGACACCACGTGTCCTAGAAACGTGATACGATCTAGCCAGAACTAGCACTTGCTATACTTGGCGAACAACCGATGCTCTCTCAGGGTCTGCAACACGTACAGCATGTGCTCCACATGTTCCGCTTCACTCTTGGAGTATACAAGGATATCATCAATAAAAACTTCTACAAACTTGTCCAGCACATAATAGAATACCAGATTCATCAGGTTCATGAATGTCGCTAGCGCATTAGTCACACCAAACGGCATCACTAAGAACTCATAATGTCCATATCTCGTCCGGAACACAGTCTTGGGAACATTAGAGACCTTGGCCTTCATCTAGTGATATCCACTCTGCAGATCCAGCTTAGAAAATACTCTCGATCCTCCTAATTGGTCGAAGATATCATCAATACGGGGAAGTGTATACTTATTCTTCACTGTCACAACATTTAACTCCCGGTAGTCGATGCACATCTGCTTAGATCCATCCTTCTTTTCCACAAGCAACATAGGTGCTCCCCAGGCCGATACACTGGGTCATATCAAGCCTCTCTGCATAAGATCATCTAACTAAGTCCGAAGCTCGGCCAACTCAGCCGGAGGCATACAATAAGGAGTCTTGGAGATCAGAGCAGTTCCAGGCTTCAATTCTATGGAAAACTCAATTGTTCAATCCAGTGGCAACCCATAAATGTCGTTAGGAAATACATCTTCAAATTCCTGAACTACAATTGGCTTCTCGGGTTCCACCTGCATGGCAGCAAATGTCGCCTTCTTCGGTCTAGCTCTGTACTCTACCTGTCCAGCCGATGTACTGCTACTGAGGAATTCAAACCTCGGGTGATCTGGTATCTCAAACACTATGCTCCGATGGCAACAATCAATGGTGGCAAAGAATGACCCCAACCAATCCATCCCAAATACTGTATCAAAGCACGGCAAATCAATCACCAGAAAATCTGCAAAGAGCTCTCTCCCGCTGATGACCACTGGGCAAGCTTCATAACCACTGGATGCTACTAAAACACCACTGCTAGTGTTGATATTCCAGCTTGTAGTCAAAGGACTTATAGGAAGAGAATGGATACTCATAAATCGACGAGACAAGAAATAATGGGAAGCTCCAGAGTCAAAGAGTGATAAAGCAGGAACGTAAGAAACAAGGACCTTGCCTATTATAGGAGGAGATAAATGCAACTAAACTTAGCCCTCATAAATAAATCCTATTATGATATCATCAGGTAATGCTAAATAAGGAAATTCATAGGTAACTAAAACTAAAATGAACAATTCTTACCAGTAATAACCTGGTCGTTCGCATCAGCTTCCACAGCTGACATCATAAACATTTGACGCGGTGGTTGCTGTCTTTACGCTTCCTGATAAATTTGCTACTGTTGAGGAAGAGGCCCTGCTCGATGATAGGGGGCAAGCAGGCCTGCTGTCGCTACGGACAGTCTCGACTGATATGACCGAGGGACCCAAAGCTAAAGCACAGATGAAGACGCCTGGGGTAATCCTGCTGGGTATGCCCAGCGTGACCACAATAGGAATACTTCACCGAAGGTTGGCCGCGGCTGTCTTTACGCTTCCTGATAAATTTGCTACTGTTGAGGAAGAGGCCCTGCTCGATGATAGGGGGCAAGCAGGCCTGCTGTCGCTACGGACAGTCTCGACTGATATGACCGAGGGACCCAAAGCTAAAGCACAGATGAAGACGCCTGGGGTAATCCTGCTGGGTATGCCCAGCGTGACCACAATAGGAATACTTCACCGAAGGTTGGCCGCGGGTCTGCACTCCAGGGCGCTGATAGGGGTGACCCTCAGGAAATGGCTGACGCTAAGAATGTTGCTGCCTCTGTGGGGCCTGCTACTATTGCCTCGGAGAGGGACACTCGACATTTCTGGTTAGAGCTACCAGTGGTCTGCTCTAAATCACATGTGGGTCTTCAGGTTCCTTCTGAACACTCTCGATCTCTCACGCTGCATCCAGTACGGAGTCGTGAATCATAACACTACTAGCCAGAGCCAACCTAAAATACTTGTCTAGGCCCTTCTGGAACTGATGCCTCCAAATAGCCAGGTTGGTAACCAGATGGGGAGCATACCGACTAAGAGAAGAGAACTCAGCTTCATATTCATCAACTGATCGACCTCCCTACTTGAGCTCAACAAATCTACACAGAAGCTCATCCCTACCAGACTGGGGGAAATACTTCCTATTGAAATGCTCCGTGAACGTCTCCCACAGGATTAGCCTCTCTAGATGGGTCTTCTCAGCTACCCACCATATCCGAGCGGTATCAGTGAGCTGGATATCTATAATATCTACCCATTCAGCAAGGGCAATACGGGTCACCGTGAGGATGGTCTCGGTAACCTTCAAGAACTCCTCTGCTGCTAGAGGTCCTTCGGCACCATAGAAAGAAGGAGGCCGCATATACCGGAACTCCCTAATACTAGGTTCTGAGCGAGGGGGATGTTGGTGCTGAGGTTCCCGCTACAAGTGCCCAGCTAAGAACTGCTGATTCGTAACCAATCCATGAATCATTGCTAGAAGTTGGTTTGGTTCTACTTCAGGCAGCAGGACACTACTACCAGATGGGTTACCATTACCACGCGTAATCGCCATGGTTCTGAAGGAAAGCGAGGATCAAGATGAAAACTAAGATCAAAATCAAAACTAAAATTTAGTAAGAAAGGAACTAAAACATAGTTCATTATGATAATAGAATAAGGGCTCAAATATAGTCTTACGGATGAAATATGATATGCTTCTAAATTATTCATTTTATTCTCACTGGTGGGAACTCGGGACCGTGACCTACACGGGCCACCAATAAAAACTGTCACGCTCCGCTTCCCAAAATATCGGGGAATCGGAATGTGAACAAACCCGTGACGTATTAGACTGAGAAGAAATATACTAGACCTTCTACTCAATCTAATACACTAAGCGTCAAGCAATATAAAGCAAAGGCACAGGTTCCTGATCACAGTAGCGAGAATATAATAACAACTCAGAACAAAATGATACATATCACCACTAAAACATCATCCCAAACATAATATTCGGGCCAAACATGCCCTTATACAAAACTATCTGAATGAAATGCTAGAAAAATATAAATTACATCGATCAGACGGAAATGGAAAGTACTACAAAAGTAAACTAGGGTCATCAACTAACTAAAAGAGGTAACTAAGCTTCGACTTGTTCTTCTGCTCCATCTGCAAAGCCTTCTTGCGAAGGATCCTATGGCTCCTTTACTACTCCAAACTGTAGCTGTCTGTCCTTTAAATCTAATGTACATCCCGAGAGAAAAGGAGTTCGTCAGCGTGCATGGCACACGGCAAGATCCCACAAGGAAGAATGAAACGGTCGAATGACCAATGCAATGACTGTAATAATAATAATAGAAACATGCTACTAGAATACTAATAATCTAAATGTAATCTATCACTAGAATATAATAATCAGAAGAATCCAAGAAAATCAACCAAGTAACAAGTCGAGCATACATCTAGCAATCAGAATAATCATCCAAGTAACAAGGTCATACACTAGATGGAATTAATACTTAAAAATCTATAACTCGAGACGTAGTACGTCGAGCGAAATAATCCAAACAAGGAAACCCTCATGTATATACCATATGTCTCGAATTGTAGATAATTAAATATTAATCTTGATCTATGTATGAAAAAAATATAACTGGTCTACACCTCGCGAGAGTCCATAATCGTCCGAGTAACATGTTATGTAACTAGACATCCTATAACAGGTCACTGGTACATATCTCACACAGAGTCAACGTTCATATCATCGGATAACTGACTGTTCACAAATCCCCTACGTGCACCCAATCCCGCTACACATGCGGCCAGAGGACTACACGTAAACTGTTTTTTGTCTGGTCCGAACTCAAACAAATCTCGGGTGACGAATTAAATTCTCACTGACCAAAGTGATGTACATACTTCACTTTGGCTCTACAAACCAACCCTAATGGCGACTCCAACTATTGGTGTGAGCCTGGAAGATACATTATAAGCCACATCCGATCACATGAACAAAGACTTCCCCATCCCAACTCTTCTCACTTTTCTAAGTCAACAACATAATCCACACTAGACCTCTGGTTCACCTCCTAAATTTAATCAACACACACACATGTCACTAAGTCTTGTTCATGACGCGCAAAACCACTAAGTCATGAACTACTAATGGTTTTCAATCACAACAAGGAAATATTATTGTAATAATTCATGTGTAATAATATCATGACATATCAAGTAATTAAATTAGGAATCATAAAATTTGTTCTAAAATAATCTTCTAAAATAATTAATTTATTTACTTAAAATAATCCTTTTACAATTTAAATTCTTTTAATTTAATTTCAAAAGAATTTATTTTTCCAAAATAAGTTCTTTTCTCATTATAATAATTCTAAAAATAATCTTTTAAAATAAATAAATTCATAAATTCAAAAATAATCTTTTGACAAGATACGTTCTCATTAATTCCAAATAGTCTATTTTCCCAAAATAATTTTTTTATTTAATATTTATCATACTAAAATAATTTCTTCCACAAGATAAATTATAAAAAAATGTTATCATTATTCTAAAACAGTCCCGTTGTCAAAATAAATTTTTTAATCTATTATAATTATTCTGAAAATACTATTTATCATATTGATATGATTTAATCAATATTATTTCATCAAACAACCCACGCAGATAAATAACAGTCTAATCTATGCATATATTCACCATAGATCTAGAAATTAAAACGATGAGTCAAAGAGTAAGAGGGATCTTACCTAGGGTTTGTGGGTGTGAAAGGCGCAGCCTCAGCGGGGGTTGTTGCGGCGTGTCGACCGGGCAATGGTTCGACACACGGATCTGAGCAGCGCGGTTGAGATGGCAAGCGTGGAAGGAGCTCGTGGTGGTCGGCGACAAGCGTCAGTTGTTGGAAGCTCGACGAAGGCTGTTGTCGACGTGGCGGACAGGGAGAGGGGAGACACAAGGAGGGTGACGGTTGATGGGCGCCGGGTCTGGTCTGAGGCGGCGTGGCAAAGATGAGGGAGGTGGCTGCGAGCGGAGGTCAGCACGGGTTAGGGTTCTGCGCGGGCTGAGGTAAGGGGCTTAGTGATAAGGTGGTGGTGTGCTGACGTCGGGGAAGACGGCAGGGAGGGGCGGAGCACGGGCGGTGGCTGGTCGGAGAGGAGATGTGGCAGACAAGATCTGGTGGAGGAGAAGGTGCAGGCGATGGGGGTAAGTGGTCGGAGCTCGGAGTGGCGTGATGGTAGGGAGGCTTGCGGTGGGAGAGGCAGGGGAGGTTGCCACGCAAGGAGCATGGGGAGGAGCATGCGGAGGGGAGGCGGCGGCGCTGAGGCTGGCTGAGTTGGAGGGCGCAGTAGTGGCGGGCTGAGGGTGCAGGCAGACGACAAGGGAGGAGGAGGAGTTAGCATGGGGCGTCGGAGAAGAGAAAGGTGAGGAGAGAGAGAAGAGTGAAGAGAGAGAAGAGTGTGTGTGTGTGTGTGAGGACTGAGTGGAGTTTTTGGGAAATGGAGGAGAGAGGGAGGGTGTGAAATAAGAGAAGAGAGAGAAGAAGGGGGAAGCACGAGGTGGGGTGTGCGGGAAACATGGAGGACGAAATTAAGGGTGTAGGGTAGTGGAGAGAGAGATGATGAGAGAGAGAGAGAGACTATGAGAGATAGTTTATAGGTGAGAGAGGAAAAACGCATGAAAAAATACCCCTTAAAAATTAATTAAAATACCAAAAAATTTATTCAAATAAATATTGAAAATTTATGGTCAAAATAATAATAACAATAACAATAATGAATAATTAACTATTAATTTAAAAAGTTTTACCAAAACAATTAAATTTATAATTAGCAAAACTATTAAAATAATATAATACTGTATTTTTAAATAGTAGAAAATCCTAGAGAAATTAGGAAAATACAAATACTCTTTTAGAAAAATAATATCTAATGTTTAAATATCAGAAAATTATTTAAACCCGTATTAGAAATTTACGGTCATTACAGATTTTGTGAGTTGTAACCCGTTGTATTTCTTCTCTATATAGTGAAATCTCCCCATCCTCTCCCCGTGGATGTAAGCAATTGCTGAACCACATAAATCTCTATGTTTGGTTTGATTTGTGTCATATTGTGGTGGATTGTACTCGTGTTTTTGATTTGATTCCCTTCTTTCATCGCACACCGACTCGTTTGGTTGTCGAGCACACTTCCGCACGGCACACAATAATTGGTATCAGAGCTCTAGGGTTTCAGATCTAGGGTTTTGCATTGGGTGGAGGAAGATTCGTTCTTTGGAAGCTTGGTTCTTGGAGTTCTAGGCTTCGGTGGAGATAGCATTGTGGAGTTGCCGGTTCGAGATTTTTCTTTCCTCGTGTGGTTAGGAGATCCATTTGGAATCTGATCTAGGGTTTAGTTGGGTAATTTCTCAATTTCTATCAAAATTTGAATCTTTCCTTGCAATTTGGAGTTTGTAAGTATGGGAGAAGAAGTTGGTGAAAGCAGTAAGATGATGGCGAGTATAGTTTAGGTTGGATTTCATAACACTAAGATTAGTGTGGTGAAATATGACGACAAGATAAATTTTGGTTTGTGGATGAGCGATGTACATGATGCTCTCAATGCTCAAAACTTAGAAGAGACCATTATGGTCCATGAGAGGCCACTGAAATATGACGAGGCAATATGGGACAAGATGAATAGGAACGCTTATGGGGTGATCAGGTCTTGTTTGAAACAAGAGCTGAAATATGATGTGATTAGGGTGATGTCTGTGATGAATATGTGGGATATTCTTAACAACAAGTACCTTACGAAGAGTGTTGAGAATCGGTTGCACCTGCTGTGGAAATTATTAAGATTCCATATGTCTAGGGGCACCTCACTTGCAGTTCATGTGAACAACTATGTAAAGTTGTTGTCAGATTTGGCGAGCGTGAATGAAAATATAACGGATGAGTACAAGGCCATTATCTTGTTAGGCTCCTTACCGGATGAGGAGTGTGATACCTTCGTGCTCACTTTGTTGAATGGGAGATCTTTCATCACCTACAGTGAAGTGACTAACGCATTGACGAACTACGATTTGAGGAGGAATGATAAAGAGACTTCCCGTGCTAGCAATTCACGAGAGGCCTTGTCGACGAGAGGAAGAAGTCCATATCCGAGAGGTGATAATAGGAACTGGTCAATGTTAAGGAGCCACCACCAGTTAGCGAATAACCAGTGTGCATTCTGCAAGAAACAAGGACATTGGAAGAGATATTGCCCGAAGCTCAAGGAGAAGGAGAATAGCAAGAAGAAGGGCCCAAGGCTAATGAGGTGAACGTCGCGAGAGGTGATAATTCCGATAATTCGTGCTTTTCTCTATTGATTACTCCAGAAGTGAACCATATGGATGCATCTGATTAGATACTTGACTCTGGTGCTATTTATCATGTGACACCCCGACGTGATTGGTTTGCATCGTTGGGAAACTTGATGGGGACGTGGTAGTCATGGGAAATGATCAATCGTGTTATATTTATAGGATAGGTACCGTCAAGATTTGGATGCACGATGGAGTAGTTCGTGAATTGAATGAAGTGAGATTTATTCCTCATTGAAGAAGAATCTTATTTCAGTTGGAGCGTTGGAGGCGAAGGGATTCAAGGTGACATTTGAGAACGTTATAGCGAAGGTTATTAAGGGATTTTTAGTGGTGATGAAGGGAGTCCGTAGTAGGAATTTGTATTATCTGAAGGGGAGCACCAAGATTGGTCAGGTAGCTTCAGCTATTTCAGAGGCGGACCCGAGCAGGCTTTGGCACTATAGGTTGGGGCACACATGTGAAAAGTCACAACAAGCTTTGTGCAAGCAGGGACTATTGAAGGGAGCAAAGAGTGGGAAAGTTGAGTTCTGTGAGCATTATGTTCTTAGCAACATGACGAAGGTGAAGTTCGGGATAACCATCCATAGAATGAGGGGCATCTTGGACTACGCGCACACAGATGTTCAGGGTCCCACCAATCACTTAGTGGTCAATATTGGTTTGTCAAGTTTTAGATGACTATTCTAGGCGTTGTTGGATGTACACTACAACGAAGAAGATAGAAGCCCTAGAGATATTTGTGGAGTGGAAGAAGAGATTGGACCTGCAAACTAGAAAAAAGATTAAGACATTACGATCTGACAATGACGGTTAGTATACTTCTGACCCCTTTCAGCAGCTATGTCGAGACGAAGGCATAGAGAGGCACTTCACAGTTAGTCACACACTGCAACAGAATGGAGTGGTAGAAAAGTTGAATCATCTTTGCTGGAGAATGTCCGATGTTTATTATCGCAGAGTGGTTTGGAGAAGATCTTTTAGGTTGAGGCACTTTCTTATGTGAGTCATCTCATTAATAGGCGGCCTTCATCTGCGATTAGGGGGAAAACCCCTATGGAGATGTGGTCGGGAGAGCTAGCACGCGACTATGATCAGCTCAATGTATTTGGGTGCCCTGTATTTTATCATATTACAATAGATAAATTAGAACCTCGAGCTAGGAATACCATATTTGTGGGATTCAAACGTGGTGTCAAGAGATACAAGCTTTAAGATCTAGTTGAAAAGAAGATTGTGCTGAGTAGAGATGTCACATTCGACGAGGCTTCTATCTTAAAGCTTCCTAGGTCTCATCAGGTGGAGAGCGACCTGACAGTGAAGACATCACAGGTGGTGGAGATTGATGTAGCTCCACGTTGTCCAGATAGGTTCATATCCATTAGAGTGTCGACTGAGGTGACACCAGGTGAGCAAGATGATGATTTGGAGGATACAGGTATAGTTGTGCAGGATCAGGAACCGACGGCTCGGGTTCAGGATTCTATTGCGGTTCGGAGATAGAGGAGAGACATACGGATGCTAGCTAGGTATGCAGATACGATTGTTACGTATGCACTTCCAGTGGAGAGTGTCGATGAGATTGTTCCTACTATATTTAGAGAGGCCGAGCAGAGTTCGGAGGCTGATCTGTAGCATGTGTCTATTGAGATTGTTCCTACTATATTTAGAGAGGCCGAGCAGAGTTCGGAGGCTGATCTGTAGCATGTGTCTATATAGGAGGAGACGGAGTCTCTTCAGAGGAACAACACATGGGAGCTTGTCGAGTTTCCAAAGGGACGGAAGGCTATTGGTTGCAAGTAGGTGTATACGAAGGAGGGCATTGAAGGCACTCCGGTTAGGTTCAAAGCTAGGTTGCTTGCGAAGGGCTATGCACAGGAGGAAGGTATTGATTATAATGAGGTTTTCTCTCCAGTGGTGAAGTATTCTTCGATTCGGATTTTGCTAGCTTTGGTGGTATAGTATGGTTTAGAGTTAGATCAATTGGATGTCAAAACAATATTTCTTTATGATGATCTTGATGAGGAAATCTATATGACTCGGCCATTAGGATTCCGAGCTCCAGGGAAGGATAAATTGGTTTGTAGATTTAAGAAATGGCTATATGGTTTGAAGTAATCTCCTCGATAGTGGTATAGCGATTCGATAGGTTCATGATTGGTCATTCGTACATTAGGATCCAGTTTGATCCTTGCATATACTATCGCAAGTTGAATGGAGGTGCGTACATTTACTTATTACTTTATATTGATGAAATGTTAGTTGCTTCCACTTCCAGATCCGCGATAGATAGATTGAAAATTCAACTTTTGAGCGAGTTTGAGATGAAGGATTTGGGTGAAGTGAAGCATATTTTGGAGATGGAGATAGGTAGAGACAGAGACAAGGACAAAATTTGTTTGATACTGGTGGCTTATTTGAAGAAGATTCTACAGTGGTTCAATGTGAGCATGGAAAGGAAACGAAGCCAGTTTGTGTACCATTAGGAGCCCATTTGAAGCTTTCAGCTGACCTTTTACTGAAGATAGTTGAAGATCGAGAGTTAATGTCGAAGACTCCATATGCGAGCATAGTTAGAAGTTTGATGTACGCCATGGTTTGTATTAGGCCGGATTTGTCACAGGCAGTGAGCATGGTTTTGAGATACATGTATGACCCAGGTCTGGGTCATTGGATGTCGTGAGATGGATTTTGAGGTACATTCGAGGTACTCTCAATGTTGGTTTAGTTTTTGAACGGGACACTAGCAATGGGTAGCTATGTATTGGATACGTAGATTCGGATTACGCTGGAGATTTGGATAAACGCCGGTCTATTATGGGATATGTGTTTATTTTGACCCGTGCGCCGGTGTGTTGGAGATGCACCTTGCAGTCTACGGTGGCTTTGTTGATGATAGAGGCAGAGTATATGGTGATTACGGAGGCTATTAAGGAGGCGATTTGGCTTCGAGGACTTTTAGAGAATATTGGTGTTTCGCAGCTATCAGTCACTATTTATTATGATAGCCTGAGTGCTATCCATTTGGTAAAGAATAGGGTCTTTCATGCGAGGACGAAGCATATCGATGTTCGTTATCACTTCATTCGGAATGTTCTTGAAGATGGGGATATGGACATTGTGAAAGTCCACATGAAAGATAATCTAGCGGATATGCTCACAAAGATATGATTGAGGTCGTTCACGGCCATTTGTATGAACTACGGGTGGCTTAATCCCTTAGGAGAGGGGGGTACGTAGGCAACCACATTGGTGCAGCCAGATTGGTGAGACGACGTAGCAGATTGTTGTCGGCTCAGTTTTGGGAAAACTTCACCAAGGTGGAGAATTGAAGAAATGACGAAGAAGAACAGGAAATTTGAAGGGCACAGGTGTGGCTACGGGTCAGTCGACTGACGGCATAGGCCTGGTCGACTGACATGTTGTAGGATTATAGGGTATGAAACTCTGTTCTGATCGGTCAACCGAACGAGTTCGACCGATCGACCGAAAAATTGGTCGGTCGACTGAACGCTTATGGCGGTCGACCGAAAACGTGTACGATTATAGTGTTTGAATCCTGTTTCTGGCCGGTCGACCGCGAGAATGTGGCCTATCGACTACGAAGCGGGTAATTGGACTGGTTTGGTTTTCCCGGTTGGTTTTGGATTGATATTTGATATAAATACAAACATATTTTTAGGGTTTATTTATCAGAGAAAGGAGAGACTTTTGAGCACTTTGAGAGGGAGATATTGTGAAGGAGTTGAGAGCTTTGGTTAGGGTTATATTTGAGTGATTTTGTAAGTTATAACCCGTTATATTTCTCCTCCATATAGTGAAATCTCCTCATCCTCTCCCCATGGACGTAGGCAATTGCCGAACTATATAAATCTCTATGTTTGGTTTGATTTGTGTCATATTGTGGTGGATTGCACTTGTGTTTTTAATTTGGTTCCCTTCTCTCATCGCACGCCAACTCGTTTGGTTGTCGAGCACGCTTCCGCACGACACGCAACATATAGAAATGATGATCATTCCATTTCTGTATATACCACACATGAGTATTTGCCCAGCCTATATGATGACCTCCTTTCGTGATCTTTTTCTCTATTTTTTAAACTTCTTCTGGAACATGTTGCGGTATTCCAAATTGCCTAAGCACACGATTCGGCACACGCATCTCTACTATTTCAAAGTATATTAGTGTTACTCTTGCCCTCCGGATTCCTTGGCCTTCCATGTAGATTAGTGGTAGTTGTGGAAGCGTATCATATCCCTCCCAGGAGAACTAAATAACATTACATGCATTAGTATTTCATAAATTAGATATGTGTTAGTTCCATCTAAGATTGAATATCCTTGAAGTTAAATTCAAAACCCTAGAAAATCTTCATCCGATCAAGCTCGTTTCTGTAAAAGTCCAACTGTCTTGTTGTGGTCTGGTCATAACATTTCTGGACGTTCCATCTGTATAGATTTCAAACTTATTCAAGATTGAAATAATTCGAGGATATAATTGAAAAATATTAATGCATTGGCTAGATTCAGATGTGTTTACTTACAACCCAAGCAGTATATGTCCATCTAAAACTCGAGTCTCGCATAATCTCGGTCTTAGAACAAGTCTCTCCCACGCCCAAACTTGCAATAAAGTAAGACACCCCTTAAGCTCTTTATATTGCATCAAAGCCACCTTTGACATTTCTCGATACAAGTATGCTAAAACAGCACTAGCCCATGATAGTGTACCACAAATGTCCAAGTCCTCAATGATAGATAACCACCTAGGCACATTTAAAAAAATAGTCAAAGACAAGGTCAAGTCTCCAATGTGATTATATAAAATTTTAAAATAAATAATTCACATACCTCAAATGCATTTTATCTTTACTAGAATCGGGAAAAAGAATCGTCCCAATCATGTGCAAAATATAAGCATGTGTATGGCGCTCAATCACCTCCTGTGTTGCATCAGCGGGCAGCAGGTGCGAGAAATTCTCCTTCAACCACTTCAGTCTGATATACCCTCCAGTTAACGAGGGTAGAGATGCTCCTAACAAATCATCACATACTTTTTGCCATGCACGGTTATATGTGCCTGTAACACACGGGCCATCAATGCGAAGACCTAGTATGACTGATACATTTTGAAGAGAAATGGTGGAGTTTTCGAGGCATAGGAGGAATGTGTTTGTCTCTGTACTTCATCTATCTATCAAAGCAGTAATAAGCGGCCAATCTAATTTCATTTATCTTATCTTGGAGCATTTAAGAAAACCAGCTCATGCTACCGCGATGATCATATGCTCATCACCAAGTGTCTATCGAGAATGACCGAGGCTATGATCAACCATGACTAACTCATGTCCTCTCTACATAGTTATTCAATATATTATTAGATGTAAATGTAATTGTAATGGAGATAATAGTTTACTTGTATTTAACAAATCGATTACCTTCGAAAATGATATTTTCTAAGATCAGTGCCAAGGTTGATCATAGAGGATCTCATCACTATCAGGATTGGGCTGCATGATGCGTACTCAATCTACATTGCATGAGAAATATATCAACAATCCAAGACCAAAATTTGATAATTACTACCAATTAATTAATTATACATGTATCAAACAACTAAAAATATTAAAGAGTAAAAACCAAATAGCCATCACAAATTCTCATGTCAATTATAAAGATAGTTTCATACATTGATCACATTTAGTATCAAGAACACAATATAACACATGAATTAGAAAATGTAGCCAAAAGAATGAGCATTCATCAAGCTCATTTACATACAAAAATAAGGAAATTAAATGTTAAATTTAACAGTTAGATTTACAAAAGTATCTCAAAATCATCCTTCAGTCAAATTCACTATTGACTCTGCATGAAATCCTTCAACACCTTCTTTTGCATGACAGATAGTCTCCCCATAAATAACCTAGCACGTGATTCATTTTTATGAAATTCTTGATAAAACTTATCAAGAACTTCCAAGCTAAAGTCCGCTTCGTGTGCAAATATAGCTTCACCCAACTCCTCTGTCCAATGCATATTAACCTCTCACATAGATGATGTGAATTGTTTGACCTTACTTACTATCTCACGCATAAGAATCATATCATTATTAGTCTTTTGCCCCTTTCCCTTTACGCATACTTGATAAACCATTTTTTGATTGTTTCTCACTAGAAGTTGAAATAGGTTTTGAGGGCATAGGGTGTCCCTTGGTGGTGGAATGTCCTCGTCATCTACCGATACATAGCTACGAGTGTTCTCTCTATGTGTTGCAATATCATCATCATCCGCATCAATACTAAAATGCGAACAACCATCAAATTTGTCCATCACATACACTGCATAGTCTCCTCTTGCTTGATCATTTTCAATAATAATTGCAAGATGTTCAATATGTTTCATAGGCTTGTTGATGTACTCTCTAAGCTTAGAATTAGGAATACTTTTATCCTGCAAAGTTAAGGATATATATTAACTCCAAACTATTCAAAAATAAAATAATATGTTTTATTCAAAAAAAAACGTAAATTTTTTCTACCTCAAGCCATCTATAAAGCAATCTTCATCCATAGTGATTTGTTTATTCACATCATCCCAACACGCACCGCTCAAATTATAGAATTTTTACATGTTAAAATATCTATTGCGCCAAGTTTTCATACAGTTCTTAACATTCTCTCTAGTATCCTGAGCTAAACTACTTGTTGATCTCATTGGTGGTCGAACGGTAAGCAGTCTTCTTAAACTTTTTATCGGCTTTCATCCCTTGGTCGACACAATTTGCAAGGAAAGGAATTAGCACATCATCATGTTTGATCTCTTATAATTGGTTAGCCCTCCCCATGCTTCTATTCCTAGTTTTATTTTTATGAGCAAGAATTTTTCCTCTTTGGGTTAGGGGATGTACTTTCATCAGCCTCAATATCAATAGCATTTCTCTTGTTGCTTTAATATTGTTGTTTAGGGGATAGGGTTTCACCCATGCTAAAACTTAGATGTTGCAAAGTAGGAGCATTTAGCATGTTCATGAATAAAATTTGTGGTTGTTTGGTCATTCCCCAAAAGTTATCATCTTGCATTCTAAAATTGTTCCATAAATTAGGACATTAGCTAACTTGTGAAGAATGATTAGGTATATATCCTTGTTGGACCCTAGAGGGGGGGTGATTAGGATCAAGAGGCTCTAATATGCAATAAAAATCAAACACAAGCAAACCACAAAACAGTAATGCAATTTAAAGTAAAAGAGATAGGGTTAGGAATCGTTATCCTTGACGCGCGATGTGTTAACGAGGTTCGGCCCGCTGAGCTACGTCCCCGCTCCCCACTCTCGAGGAGAAATCCACTACACACCCGGTTTGGAAGCTGGAACTTCGTCTACACAGCGATCCCACACGATCTCTCTCACTACACAGTTTGATCTCAACAGATCACACTCCCTCACAGTTGATCTACACAAGATCTCACTCACACAGCAGAAGAAAAGATGCAAGACTCTCTCTTTACACAGCCCCTATAGCAAAGAGAAAGAGTACTGAAGCTGGGAAGTGAATCACACTTAAAAACAGAGAGAAAACACAGAAACCAGACTTTGAAAATTTTTCTCAGGAAACAGCAGACTCTCTGGTTTTTGCAAACGTTAGGGCTAAGGAGGAAGAAGAAGACTGGGGTTTTTATAGAAGAGATTAAATCAATTTAAAACAAAACCCAATCTTCCCAAATAGGATAATAATCTCCTTTACAGACCCTTATCCGGTCGACCGACAAACTCTCTGTAGCCCAGTGACGAATGATCTTAAGTGCGGTCGACCGCATTCTGATATGCTCCAGAAGTGTTTTTGACTCAAATTAAAATATTTAGAAAATATTTATATGACTTCTGAAAATTATGAAACTTTGTAAAATGTTTTTAATAATAAAAATAAACTGTTTGGAAAAAGAATTTTGCAGATAGGTCCTCATACTTGTGATAAATAGTATTTTGTGAAAACGCTTAAAAACATAAGTATGAAAACGTGTGTGTGATTCCCAATAGCTTCAAGTAAAATCAGTAACTCTTTGCCTACATTCTAGCACTAGAGAGAAAATAAAAACTAGCTAATATCCTCACATAGAATACAGTTCTTGAGTCTTGATAGCTTTAAGTTTGATGAAGCTTCTTTATGAATTTGTTGTTCTTGAATTAACATTGCTTCATCATTATGCCTCCTCCTCCTTTGGATATCATCGTTGTAGCATATATTCCATCCATCCTCCATTGATGGCACTAACGAGCTTGATAAATAAATTTACTACATTTACACTCAATAAGCCATTAGTACCGATAATGGTGGTTGTAAAAACATCATCAAAACATAAGGGCTAACAATCTCTCCCTTTTTGATGATGACAACTAACCATTATATAAGAGCAAAAATAAAATAGCTTATAGATAGGTGCTCCTCCTATCTATGAGGTGAACGTCGCGAGAGGTGATAATTACGATAATTCGTGCTTTTCTCTATTGATTACTCCAGAAGTGAACCATATGGATGCATCTGATTAGATACTTGACTCTGGTGCTATTTATCATGTGACACCCCGACGTGATTGGTTTGCATCGTTGGGAAACTTGATGGGGACGTGGTAGTCATGGGAAATGATCAATCGTGTTATATTTATAGGATAGGTACCATCAAGATTTGGATGCACGATGGAGTAGTTCGTGAATTGAATGAAGTGAGATTTATTCCTCATTGAAGAAGAATCTTATTTCAGTTGGAGCGTTGGAGGCGAAGGGATTCAAGGTGACATTTGAGAACGTTATAGCGAAGGTTATTAAGGGATTTTTAGTGGTGATGAAGGGAGTCCGTAGTAGGAATTTGTATTATCTGAAGGGGAGCACCAAGATTGGTCAGGTAGCTTCAGCTATTTCAGAGGCGGACCCGAGCAGGCTTTGGCACTATAGGTTGGGGCACACATGTGAAAAGTCACAACAAGCTTTGTGCAAGCAGGGACTATTGAAGGGAGCAAAGAGTGGGAAAGTTGAGTTCTGTGAGCATTATGTTCTTAGCAACATGACGAAGGTGAAGTTCGGGATAACCATCCATAGAATGAGGGGCATCTTGGACTACGCGCACACAGATGTTCAGGGTCCCACCAATCACTTAGTGGTCAATATTGGTTTGTCAAGTTTTAGATGACTATTCTAGGCGTTGTTGGATGTACACTACAACGAAGAAGATAGAAGCCCTAGAGATATTTGTGGAGTGGAAGAAGAGATTGGACCTGCAAACTAGAAAAAAGATTAAGACATTACGATCTGACAATGACGGTTAGTATACTTCTGACCCCTTTCAGCAGCTATGTCGAGACGAAGGCATAGAGAGGCACTTCACAGTTAGTCACACACTGCAACAGAATGGAGTGGTAGAAAAGTTGAATCATCTTTGCTGGAGAATGTCCGATGTTTATTATCGCAGAGTGGTTTGGAGAAGATCTTTTAGGTTGAGGCACTTTCTTATGTGAGTCATCTCATTAATAGGCGGCCTTCATCTGCGATTAGGGGGAAAACCCCTATGGAGATGTGGTCGGGAGAGCTAGCACGCGACTATGATCAGCTCAATGTATTTGGGTGCCCTGTATTTTATCATATTACAATAGATAAATTAGAACCTCGAGCTAGGAATACCATATTTGTGGGATTCAAACGTGGTGTCAAGAGATACAAGCTTTAAGATCTAGTTGAAAAGAAGATTGTGCTGAGTAGAGATGTCACATTCGACGAGGCTTCTATCTTAAAGCTTCCTAGGTCTCATCAGGTGGAGAGCGACCTGACAGTGAAGACATCACAGGTGGTGGAGATTGATGTAGCTCCACGTTGTCCAGATAGGTTCATATCTATTAGAGTGTCGACTGAGGTGACACCAGGCGAGCAAGATGATGATTTGGAGGATACAGGTACAGTTGTGCAGGATCATGAACCGACGGCTCGGGTTCAGGATTCTATTGCGGTTCGGAGATAGAGGAGAGACATACGGATGCTAGCTAGGTATGCATATACGATTGTTACGTATGCACTTCCAGTGGAGAGTGTCGATGAGATTGTTCCTACTATATTTAGAGAGGCCGAGCAGAGTTCGGAGGCTGATCTGTAGCATGTGTCTATATAGGAGGAGACGGAGTCTCTTCAGAGGAACAACACATGGGAGCTTGTCGAGTTTCCAAAGGGACGGAAGGCTATTGGTTGCAAGTAGGTGTATACGAAGGAGGGCATTGAAGGCACTCCGGTTAGGTTCAAAGCTAGGTTGCTTGCGAAGGGCTATGCACAGGAGGAAGGTATTGATTATAATGAGGTTTTCTCTCCAGTGGTGAAGTATTCTTCGATTCGGATTTTGCTAGCTTTGGTGGTATAGTATGGTTTAGAGTTAGATCAATTGGATGTCAAAACAATATTTCTTTATGATGATCTTGATGAGGAAATCTATATGACTCGGCCATTAGGATTCCGAGCTCCAGGGAAGGATAAATTGGTTTGTAGATTTAAGAAATGGCTATATGGTTTGAAGTAATCTCCTCGATAGTGGTATAGCGATTCGATAGGTTCATGATTGGTCATTCGTACATTAGGATCCAGTTTGATCCTTGCATATACTATCGCAAGTTGAATGGAGGTGCGTACATTTACTTATTACTTTATATTGATGAAATGTTAGTTGCTTCCACTTCCAGATCCGCGATAGATAGATTGAAAATTCAACTTTTGAGCGAGTTTGAGATGAAGGATTTGGGTGAAGTGAAGCATATTTTGGAGATGGAGATAGGTAGAGACAGAGACAAGGACAAAATTTGTTTGATACTGGTGGCTTATTTGAAGAAGATTCTACAGTGGTTCAATGTGAGCATGGAAAGGAAACGAAGCCAGTTTGTGTACCATTAGGAGCCCATTTGAAGCTTTCAGCTGACCTTTTACTGAAGATAGTTGAAGATCGAGAGTTAATGTCGAAGACTCCATATGCGAGCATAGTTAGAAGTTTGATGTACGCCATGGTTTGTATTAGGCCGGATTTGTCACAGGCAGTGAGCATGGTTTTGA
>NW_017972941.1:0-14634 GCF_001876935.1 Asparagus officinalis | reverse complement strand
TTATGTTGGGCGCAGAGTCACGCCCACCGCCGCGGAAGCGATATCACCTGAGAGAGAGCCCTGGCTTTCGTTATCACAAAAGCACAAGTCAACCTCTATATTCTTGTTTCTCAAAGGAAACGAGAATAGATAATGAAATTCTTATTTCTCAAAGGAAACGAGAATAGATAATGAAATTCTTCGAAAGTGATATATTTCATCAAAGTGAAATATACACTCTCTCTAATGGAGGTTCCCTTCTTCAACTGGAAACGATAAAGTCTCCTCTTCAAATGCAAGCGATTTTCCACACTCTTGGTCAAATACTTGCTTTCGAGAATCTCCCAAATCTTCTTCGCAGAAGTCTCATTCATCACATCATATTTTAGATCTTGAGTCAAACAAGACCTAATCACACCACACGCCGTTCGATTCATCTTCTTCCAAACCTTCTCTTCAATCTCATCTGGCTTGCCATCTAACTCCAATGTATCCTCCAAATTCTGCGCGTTCAGCGCATCCAAAACCTCGCATCTCCATAATCCAAAGTTGTTTGTGCCATTAAATTTCTCCACATCTATCTTCATAGAGTGGATATTCAAACTCTGAATGGTCTTCGCGCCAGAAGCACCACCCTCGACACCCGAAGCACCTTCTTTCCCCGACATCTTACGCACCAACGAACAAAGAATAGATCCAAAACTGAAAGATAGAGTCTTTACCAAAAGATCCCACCTTTATCACCAACGAAGTCCTAGCGGGGTGGGCCCCCATGTCCCCCACGATCTAATTTTAGCATTTATCAATATGCCATATGTTGTGCGCAGTGGAAATTTCGGCATAGTTTCTGGTGCACAATAAGAGAGAAAGATCGATAAGAATTCCCGTCTCACCAAGGAGACAAGAATCTGAAGCGGATATCTCAACCAAGTGAGATATCGGCTCTTCCTCTCATCAGTTCTAGGACTGACCTGTCGAGGGATCCTAAAAACTATTACAATGGCCACAAACTCAAACAACCAATTTTACGTGGTTCGGCAAACTGCCTACGTCCACGGGGCAAGGAGGGGGAGATCTACTATTAGAGGGGAGAGAATACAATTAGGGTTTACAATCACTCAATTTAAACCCTCAAACAAACTCTCAAATCCCTCACACAAATATCTCTCTCAAAAGGGATGCTCAAACTCTAAAAAGGGGACTGCTTTAACTCTAAGAAAGTACAGCAATTTTTCTTCCTCTGACACGAAAAATCCACGCTGCTAAATCTCCTGTTCTCCCCTCAGCCGAGCACTGTAGCCGCCTACAAAGTCTCCTGCACTTCCGTCCCTGCCTTCGCTCTTGCACCAAGTCCTAGGGTTTTAATTTTCGCGTGCATTTATAAGCACGAATTCGTAAGTCGGGTGGGCCAGTTCCGCTGCGGAAACGAAACCGCGTGGGAACTTCACGTGGTTCTCTAGCTCATGGCCCCCACCCATGTCACATCCAACACCATATGCTGTAATCTCTCCCTGTTCTTGATGAAGAAGTTCAGTCGAATCGTCTGCGAAAATCAAGTTATAATTGGTAATATCTTTCACGTTGCCTTTATTTTTCTTTTTCCCCAGAATATCAATACTAATTTGTGTCCTTGTGATTTGGTTTCAGCTGAAGATGAAAAATGCACGTGCATAGGTCACCAGTGAGTGAGAGAAGGATCAATGTTATCCATCAATAAGAACGTTCCTGAGATATTTTTCATAATAGTAACCAAATGATATAAAAACTTAGAGAAACCTCCCTGAAGGAAAAGGAAATACATGACAACTTTTGGATGTAAACTAATTGCTTAACGTCAACAGCATTGGATCATGACTTCAACAGCAGCCTGGAACTCCAATTAATATTGGGTCGAAACTGCTTTTCCTCCTGGTATGCTTGCATGACTGAACTGTCTTCTTTGCGACCGAAAGCCGCTGGGGCCCCAAGCCATTCCGGGGGTTCATTTGCTGTAAGAGTATGTTGTCTGATGTATGGTCTTAGATTGAGCATAACCTCCTTTCTTGAAAAATAACCCCACCTTGTGTTGAGGGCGCTCGTCTGACGTATCTTTGAATAAGCAGTAAGAATCGTATAAATCTCACCTACGCAGGATTGGTGAAAGAATAGTCGCGATTCCCAAGCTAACCCTCTAATCATCCATGAATGGTATATATTGGCCAATACCATAGAATGGTCTGATAGAATCTTTACTCTCGGATAATGGTCTAATGATGATAGAAACCAACTCCGCGTACAAAAAGAAAAGCAAAAGGAATCCACAGGTGACCAACAAAAATAAGGCATGGAAAGATAATCGTAGAACCGCCTTAAAGAGCATACTGGTAGACAAAGGTTGGTATCCACCAACAAGGTAGCCTCCATTGCCTCGATGGGCATACAACCAGGATTTTCTACCTTCTATTCAATTATGACGATATTTCAGCACACGGTCAAAACAAGCATCACAAAGGTATTACAACAAAACTTTCTTCTCAGGGAGAGGAAGATGCACACGGACGAAATCTCAAAACTCTTTTCGCTCGCTTTCTCAACTTCTATAGACAAACTTAAGTATCGAAGGAACAACGTCAGGCAAATAACCCTAATTAATGATCTCTCAAACAATTGCAAGTAATTTAACATGTACAGGGCATATTGATCATGAATTATAACCTTACTACACAACTCTTCCACCACATTTGGAAGTAGTATCCGTCCTGTTGGGAATTTAACGCCTAAATCCCCTAATGCAACGGAAACGCGGTATAGAGAACAGTACACCAAGATTTACGAGGTTCGGCAACTGCCTACGTCCTCGGGAGCCACACGGATAATTTCTTATTTAATCTAACAAGAAATTACAGGTCAAGAGCAAATCCCTAAACTGGGATTCCTCAAACAAACACTGTAGCTACAGTGTTAATCCCCACAATAAAATAAACCCTCTTCTCTTTTCTCTCTCTTCCTCTCCTTAAATCCCCCCTTCAATCACTGTTGAAAAGCTGGGGTTAATTAGAAAATCGCTGCTGCGATTTTGAGAGAAGAAACGCTGCTGCGTTTAGGGCTCCGCCGCCAAGAAAAAAGGGGGGAAAAAGCACTCGGCTAGGGCATCACAAAGGGGCTTTTATAGGCGGATCCGATGGGGGCTGGCGACAGCCTGTCACCAGCGCACAAGTGGAACGCGAGCGTCGCCAAGAACGCGGGGGTCGGCATCTCCCAAACGCGCGGGTCGACGAGCTTGGACGCGCGGGTCAGGTGGGCGTTCGCCAGCGTCGCGTTTCGCTCGAGGGTCGCGTCTTCGACTTGCGGGGCTCGAGCTCGCCTGGGGGGTTCGCCCACTTGGAGATCAAACCGCCGTCAATCAGGCTATCTCATCAAGCTCCTCTCCTGTGTGGCTCCGCCCTCATCATCTATGCATGAAGGCCAACTGAAGTTGCGCACAACTCCAGTTTCTGAACTGTCACCGTCTTTGTTAACATGTCTGCTGGATTCTTACTTCCTGGAATCTTTTCCAGTTTCAACACGTCATCTTCCAACAGGGATCTGATGAAGTGGTACCGAAGCGCAATATGCTTCGTTCTAGAATGAAATGCTGAATTCTTCGCCAAGTGTATCGCACTCTGGCTATCACTGTGCAAAACATTCTTCTCCTGTTTGAATCCCAGCTCTGTCAACAAACCTTGAAGCCATATCATCTCTTTACTGGCTTCAGTCACTGCAACATACTCAGCTTCTGTAGTGGATAGGGTAACGATCTTCTGTACCTGTGACATCCAACTAACAGCTGTAGTTCCAACGGTGAATACATAGCCGGTGGTGCTTCTTCGGTGATCAACTTCACCTCCAAAGTCTGCATCTACGTACCCTTGCACTTCTACCTCTCCCTTACCAAAGTGCAAACACTTCTGTGTGGTGCCTCGTAGATATCTCAGAATCCACTTGACCGCTTCCCAATGAGCTTTTCCTGGATTCGACATAAACCGGCTGACCACTCCCACTGCATGGCCAATGTCTGGTCTCGTACAGACCATAGCGTACATCAAGCTTCCGATAGCTGAGGCGTAAGGTACCTGAGCCATACTCTCTTTCTCTTCTTCTGACTGAGGAGACTGATCCTTCGATAGACGAAAATGGTTGGCCAAATGTGTGCTCACAGGCTTGGCGTCGCCCATGTTGAATCTCTGCAAAACACGGTTGATGTACTCCGTCTGAGATAACTGCAAGAGACCTCTCTTCTTATCTCTCGTGATTTGCATTCCAAGGATCTTCTTCGCTGGACCCAAGTCCTTCATGTCAAACTCCTTTGACAGCTGCTGCTTCAAACTCTTGATATCCTCCATATCTGCTCCTGCAACCAACATATCATCAACATACAGCAGTAGGATGATATAGCTGGACTGATATCTTTTGAAGTAGCAACAGTGGTCGGCGTTGCACTTCTGGAAACCTTCCTTGTGCATGAAGCCGTCAAACTTCTTGTACCACTGTCTTGGGGCTTGTTTCAGGCCATACAAGCTCTTCTTGAGTCTGCACACCAGGTTCTTCTTCTTTTCTTCTGAGAAACCTTCTGGCTGGTGCATGTATATCTCCTCTTCTAGATCTCCGTGAAGAAACGCCGTCTTCACGTCTAACTGCTCGAGATGAAGATCTTCAATTGCTACAATACTCATCACGGTCCTGATAGTATTTAGCTTCACCACGGGAGCGAAAATATCGGTGTAGTCAATTCCTTCCTTCTGCTGGAAACCTTTGACAACTAGCCGGGCTTTATATCTTCTGGAACCATCCTGCTCCTCTTTCACCCGGTACACCCATTTGTTGTGGAGTGCCTTCTTACCCGTGGGCAACTCAGCTAGTTCCCACGTCTGGTTTGATATGAGAGACTTCATCTCATCTTTCATTGCAAGCTCCCACTTGCTCGCATCTCCACACTGACAAGCTTCATCAAAGCTTTCAGGCTCCCCACCATCTGTCAACAACAGATAGTTCATGTATCTCCTGTTGGGTACAGGAGGACGAGAAGATCTTCTTAATATCGGAGCTGGTGCGTCGGGCTCCTGCGCACCATCTTGTCCAACAGGCTCTTCTTGCTGAGGACCCTCTGCATTGGGTTCTTCCGAGAGGTTACTCGGGACATCATCTGCATCTACAAATATTGACTCGCTCTCTGAGTCATCTGTCTTGTGCATGTCCTTGTACATCACCTTCTCGTTGAATATCACATCTCTGCTCCTGATCACTTTCTTGTTTTCGTTGTCCCAAATGCGGTAGCCGAACTCATCTTCACCATAGCCGATGAAAGTGCATTTCTTTGACTTGGGATCAAGCTTATTCCTGCCTTGATCACTAATATGCACGTAAGCTACACAACCGAAAACTTTAAGATGTGCTGCTGTATTGACCGCTTCTGCCCAGAACTGCTTCGGTAGGCCTGATTGTACTCGAATGCTTCTGGCTCTCTCCGTCAACGTTCGGTTCATTCGCTCAGCTACACCATTTTGCTGAGGCGTGCCGGGCACGGTTCTCTCCATTCTGATCCCGTGCTCATAGCAGAACTTCTTGAATCCGGTGTCTTCATACTCACCGCCATTGTCGGTCCTGAGCTTCTTTATTCTCAGACCGGTCTCATTCTCGACCATGGCTTTCCATCTTCTGAAAGCCTCAAACACTTCTGACTTATGTTTCAGAAAGTAGACCCATACTTTCCGAGTGTGATCATCGATAAAAGTCACGAAGTAGTGTTTCCCACCAATCGACGCAGTGGTGGTTGGTCCCCAAACATCTGAGTGAACGAGCTCTAGCTTCTGCTTCCTGGGGGTTCTGCCACTTGTCTGAAAGCTGACTCTCTTCTACTTTCCGAGTATGCATTCTTCACACATATCCATCTCCACTGACTGCAGTCCTGGAAGTTTCCCCTTTGTGTGCATGATTTTCATCCCCTTTTCACTCATATGACCAAGTCTCTGGTGCCACAGCTTTGAAGTCTCATTGCCTGCTGCAACTGAAATCGAACAACGTGCACCTGCTGTCATATATAGGGTACCAGTCTTTCTGCCTCGGGCAATTGTCATTGCGCCCTTTGAGATCTTCCAATCATCTCCATGGAAGGTTGTGGTGTATCCTTCGCCAGCCAACTGGCCTACGGATATTAAATTCTTTCTCAGGTCGGGAATATGCCTGACATCCTTCAGCTCCCATACTGACCCGTTCAACTTAATTTTCACCACGCCTTTGCCCACAATAGCACATGGTTGATCATCACCAAGATATACGTATCCAAGATTTCCGGGGGTATACTTCTCGAAGAATTCTTTCTGAGAGGTAGCATGGAACGACGCTCCTGAATCTAACACCCAAGATTCCTCCTTGCTCTCCAAAGAGCATATCAATGCGTCGTCTCCTCCTGAAGTGGAGGTGACATTCACCTCTGCCTTCGCCTCCTTCTCCTTCTGTGCACTCTTGCACTGATTCTTGTAATGCCCGGTCTTTCCACAATTCCAACACTCGATAGCCTTCGAGCTGTTGCTTGGATTCCTTGATTTGGACCTCCTGTCCTTTGATCTACCTCTGAAGTTTGATTTTCCTCGTCCGTTTCCTCTGGTTGAATTTCTACCTCTTGACTCTGTATGCAATACTGAAGAGGTTGTAGCTTCACCAGTCTCTCGCCGTCGGATCTCCTCACTGAGAACCAAATCACGAACGTCGCCGAACTTCAACTTTTTCTTTCCCGATGAGCTACTCACTGCCGTGACTGTAGCGTTCCAACTCTCTGGTAGGGAAGACAAAAGTATCAACGCCCGAACTTCCTCATCAAACTCAATCTCAACTGAACTCAATTGGGTTGTAACCGTATTAAGTTCATTGAGGTGTTGTGCTACTGACGCGCCTTCCGCCATTTTCAGATTGAATAACTGCCGCATTAAATGAACTTTATTTGCGGCTGATGGCTTCTCATACATATTTGAGAGAGCTCTGACTTCCTCTAGATCGTTTCACGCTCTGATACCAGTTGTTGGGAATTTAACGCCTAAATCCCCTAATGCAACGGAAACGCGGTATAGAGAACAGTACACCAAGATTTACGAGGTTCGGCAACTGCCTACGTCCTCGGGAGCCACACAGATAATTTCTTATTTAATCTAACAAGAAATTACAGGTCAAGAGCAAATCCCTAAACTGGGATTCCTCAAACAAACACTGTAGCTACAGTGTTAATCCCCACAATAAAATAAACCCTCTTCTCTTTTCTCTCTCTTCCTCTCCTTAAATCCCCCCTTCAATCAATGTTGAAAAGCTGGGGTTAATTAGAAAATCGCTGCTTCGATTTTGAGAGAAGAAACGCTGCTGCGTTTAGGGCTCCGCCGCCAAGAAAAAAGGGGGGAAAAAGCACTCGGCTAGGGCATCGCAAAGGGGCTTTTATAGGCGGATCCGATGGGGGCTGGCGACAGCCTGTCACCAGCGCACAAGTGGGACGCGAGCGTCGCCAAGAACGCGGGGGTCGCATCTCCCATCAGGTGGGCGTTCGCCAGCGTCGCGTTTCGCTCGAGGGTCGCGTCTTCGACTTGCGGGGCTCGAGCTCGCCTGGGGGGTTCGCCGTCGACTTCGCCAGCGTCATCTCCGAGCTCGTCGGAGCTCCTCGTCGCCGGCGGAGGTTGGTTTCCACCCCCAATTCTAACACGTCCTCCCTATCTTATTCTGTCTACCGTCAGACTAAACTCACGCATTTAACTACACACAGCACGTCGATCATCAAGAAGTAGACGCTCAGAAGACGCACAACGCGCTCAAGAGTAACTATGCTAAACTATTAGGGGAAGCCATGGAAAGGGTTAGAAGCCGAATTTGATCTGCCGTGATCGACGTTAGGGAGACTTGCACAAGACGAGCTAGGTTGGTATTTCTGCAGCGGTCGATAAGGCCATGCACGAGATTAGCACGCATGTTCTCTGCGGAACTCAACCTCGAGTTACCAAAGGGGAAAGATAGTACCGACCTCAAACTGTACTTTGTGTTGCGGGTCCAACTATTCACACTTCCAAACAGTAACTTTGGCGTTGTGTGAGGACTAAATTGCCATTCTCCTAAATCAAACCAGACCAAATCCAAAAGGGTATTTTCGGCAATCCAACTCCCAAAGTTACTGTTTGGGTGTAGATATAGCAAACATGCTCAATAGGGTATGCTCAAGTCTGGGATGATCTTTTGAGTCAAGGGTACATTGTGGGAAACATTGAGGTCACCATGAGTGAACGGTCTTCCTCCCTCGAGTTCTACACCTTCAAATGTATTGCTCCGATAACAATTGATTCAAAAAATTTGAAGGCTAAAGAAATTTTGTAAAAAAAAAGTAGAAAAATAAGGAATTACACGCTCACATAGATAAAATGAGGGAATCATACACTGTAACAGAGACAAAACAGAGAAACGTCAAAACAGAAGGAACAGAAGAGAATCACACCCTTCACCTCGAGAAGAAACATGAAAGAATCACCCTTTCATATTTCACTATCATACTCCCTTTAAAAGCACGAGTTCGTGAAAATCTTTTGGTAGACAAAAATACTCTTAAAACTCAAATATTAAGACCTAAATTATCTAACCCCGCTTCCTTTTAACTAACTTCCCATCAATATTTACGTTTAACTGACTGTTGTATATTATTCAATTATCTCATACTTTGGCGAGATTTTTTTTGAACTGTTGTAGCCACTTTTGCATGTAAGCCCTTCATATCTAGCTATTTTCATGTTTACTTCCACTTTTGCATGTAAGCCCTTCATATCTAGCTATTTTCATGTTTACTTAATCCTAATGCTAGGAGAATTTTAGATCAATTCAATTTCCCTTCATATCTAGCTATTTTCATGTTTACTTAATCCTAATGCTAGGAGAATTTTAGATCAATTCAATTTTAATAGTCTTTATGAATTTGTTTTATCTTTCAAGTAGGAGTTGGATTTGTTCATTATGTATATTATTCAATTATCTCATACTTTGACGAGATTTTTTATTTTTTTATTTTTGAATTGTTATAGCCACTTTTGCATATTAACCCTTCAGAGTTGGTAGAGTTACTATTATCATAGAATTCTTTAATAGACCACGTACCTTATATATATATTGTTCATCTTGCACCCGTGAACATAAATGCAAACAAATTAATTAAGCCCTAATTAAGCTTGTTGAATATTATTATTTAAATAGAACTCTCTTTATAATTGTTATCATTTTACATGCAACATAATGTACCAATATATATAAACCAAGAAATTACAATAATTTTCTTAGCACATTTGTCTCCTTCAACAAGTATGTGTCTTTGTTATTTTCTTCTTATTAGGTTATATTAGATTATTTTAAGGTAATTAATTATATTATATGTTTGTATATTTCATCTTTTTTAAGATCAAGAAATTGTAATAATTTTCACAGCACTTTTATCTCCTTTCAATAGGTACATGTCTTTATTATTTTCTTCTTATTAGATTAAATTATATTGTTTAATCAATACGCATGTATATTATTCAATTATCATATGCATATATAACCAATATATGCGTTTAAAAAAATTTTAAGAAGTCTTTTTTTAATCCTATATCTTGATTGAGGACAGTGTTATATGTATAAGCACAAGTTCGTGAAAATATTTTGGTAGATAAAAATACCCTTGAAATTCAAATACTAATCCATAGACCTCAATTATCTAATCCCACTTCCATTTAACTAATCTCTAATAAAAAAATTTCCCTTATATATATTGTTCATCTTGCACCTGTGAACATATATGCAAACAAATTAATTAAGCTCTCATTAAGCTTGTTGAATATTATTATCTAAATAGAACTCTATTTATAATTGTTATCCTTTCACATGCAATATAACGTACCAATATATATAATCCAAAAAATTACAATTATTTCCATAGCACTTTCGTCTCCCTCAATAGGTGTGTACATTTGTTATTTTTTTCTTATTAGATTAAATTAGATTATTTTAAGATAATTAATTATATTATATGTTTGTATGTTTCATCTTTTTTTTAGATCAAGAAATTGTAATAATTTTCACAGCACTTTCATCTCCTTCATCAAGTATGTGCATTTGTTATTTTCTTCTTATTAGATTAGATTAGATTGTTTAATCAATACGCATGTATATTATTCAATTATCTTATGCATCTAGAACCAATATATGCGTTTAAAAAATTTAAAAAGAATATTTTGAATCCTATATATTGATTCTGGATAGTGTTATATGTATGACACAAGCCAAGTAAAGAGATTTCCCTCTCAGTTTCAAAGAGTAAATTGCATAGAACATCCTAAAACTTATGGGTATTTTCCATAAAAACCCCTAAACTTTCCAAAAACTTTTCTAGAAACCCCCAATTTAACATCATCTATACAAGACTATATATGAACAAGAAACGTCTCTGTGATAAATAAAAAAAATCATTATTTACATATTTTGGTTGCTTGTGATTTTTTTTTTTTTTTTGATGTTAAATGATTATGTAACTAGCAGGGTATTGGGAAGTACTTAAAAGTGTCGGGTGACATATAATTACCCCTATTAAAAGTCAAATAATAATATTCTTGATTCTCTTTTTACTTTTCTATGAAAAACAAATGGGACACTATCCCTTGAAAATTGTGAAAAATTACAAAACCTAAAAAAGCAAAAATCACAAACACCCCCCTGTAAAATATGAAATTATAAATGAAGCCTTTAAAATCTAAAACTTACTAACAACTCTTCAAATTTTCAAAAATTACACGCTACCTCCTTAAAAAATTCAAAAACTACAAATAGGTTCCTAAAAAATACAAAAATTATAAATAATTTCTTTAAAGATTAAAAAATTTCCCACAGATTCATATTGGTTCAATGTTGGAGTAATGTAATATAATAGGAGCATAGCAATATTGCAGCATGGGATACTATAGTTGTAATTTAAATCTGGCAACACTCTAGATTTTTTAGGTTAGTTGTACGTAAGTGTACAATAACCTTTTTTATTTTAAAATATTTTTGTTATCCTAAGAATAAAATGCATATTTTTAGTTCATGTAGGCTTCAGATATTTTAGACATCAAATTGTTTAGCTGATCATAGTATAAATTCATTGGTTTTAAGCAAAAAAATTACTATGAAGAAAGGCTTAGCATTCTTCGAATGGTCAATTGACTGCATATGAATTATTATATGAAATCTGACTTTATCTCTTGCGACGTTCTGAATGAGAATGGTCAATTGACTGCATATGAATTATTATATGAAATCTGACTTTATCTCTTGCGACGTTCTGAATGCTATCCCTCATGTCTGAAATGTTGACTGTGTATATGAAATCTGACTTTATCTCTTGCGACGTTCTGAATGCTATCCCTCATGTCTGAAATGTTGACTGTGACAACAAATAGGCCAATATTGCAAATAGTAAAAAATATCCTAGATTACTTGAAATCGAAGCGTTGTTCAGTCCTGTGTTTTTTGTCCTTGTACTCTTAAAACTAAAAATAATATTTGCTAAATCCCTCTTTCATTTAAATAAAGCTCTCCCATTCTACATATATAATTAAGTTTTCAATCTTATGCAATACTCTCTATCACTCACCCAAACTTCACTCATGCAACGGCCAAACTTACAAGTGCAGTTTTGTAGTTAAACCCCTCATACTTTTAGTTTTGCATGACACCTCCTATTGATTTCCTAAATGGACCAAGGCCCATATTATCCATTTATCACCTTAAAAAAAATTCTAATTGTAATCAAATATTTGATAATCCTAAGATGGAGCATTATAATTCCCTTCATTTGTTCAGACAAAAGATATATAAGATTATTCTTAAACAATTAACTTCTCCAACACAACATGGCAAGCAACTGACCTTGTTAAACAAAAATTCTAGAAAAATTTATATCAATTCACATTAATTTGGATTCTTTTTATTTGGTCAAGCAGAAGACATGTACAACATTCTTGAGCAATTAGTTTCTAAAACACACGTGAACTAACAGTTTTAATTTGATAAATTTCTGCCAAGTATTTTTGGGGGTTTAATGAGAGTTTAAAAGGTAATAGGGTTTAGTGTTAGATAATCAACTTGTTTGGGGTTAATTATCACTGTTATAAATAGTGGTAAATAGCCCCGTAATAGCGGCGCTAATAACGTTAACGGTCCATTCCCGCGACGCTATCGCCCGCTACGCTATCGCGTAATAACGGTGACATATTACGGAATATGTCTGTTCGCAAAAACGACCAATAGTATCATAATGGTAAATAGTGAACGATTGCATTCAAAATTTGCTTTTTGACTGTTATTTAAAAGCGATTTGAGGCTTATTTTTTTAAAATTAAACTCAACCATTGACCATTATATTCCACCGTCTCCTGTGATTTTCAGCATACTCCAATCACCTCTCATAGCCTTTGGCACCTACCCTGATACTTCCTCTCACCTCCGTCACCAAGAGCTCCTCTAATGGCAGTCCTCACCGCTAAGCTCTTCTTCTCGAAGACGACGACTTTTTGACTCCTCCAATCATCTTCAGTATTACGTGATGGTTACATGTCTATTTCATGTTTATAATCTCTTTAAATCATCTAATATGTACTTTTAGATTTCTTAGATTTTTCTTTAACTTTTTTTAGTATTTATACATATCTAAATTAGACCGCTATTTGATTTTACGTTTTTTACCACTGTTTTACCGCAATAGCCCAAAATAGCCTTAAGGATGCCTCAAAGCCACGCGACGCTATCCGCTATCGATAACTTGTTATTTACCCATATTTTATTTTATAAAGATACTAGATTAGTTGCTTCATGTGAAAACCTTATATCTATTGAAAAATAAACTAATTGTTCAAATGGGTTTGAAATCATGGTCCTTTATATGTAAAGTTATTTAGTGTCTCAAATTGTTTAATGTAATATTAAATATATAGGATAGAATCTCTTAACAAAAAGGGTATCTTATTCTCTCTTCGGCATATACCAAAATGAGGTAGAGAAACAAACTTACGTAAAAAGCAATAAAAAGATCATTCACATGCATATACTCAAAGAAATATATTACAGTTGAGTCAATAGTTTTTGATGATTGAGTAGATATAATAGGGCCTTTTTTAATATTAGTCCATAAATCTTTTGACATTTAACCACATGCATTACACGTGCATAAAAACTAGTCGCTGAAAAAGATTACCTACCATACAAGCAAAAGTAAAAAAATGTTCTTCAAATAAAAATAATTCTACATGGCATACCCAAACACGTCACTAGGAGTTTTTCTGGAAGTCTTTGCCCTTCTACAACCTAAAAACACAGGCCAAAGGTCCTTATGTCGAAGCCTAAACTTCATATCCCATCATCCCCCTGCACGTGCTTCAAGTCCTGGACCTTCGAACAGGTGATCGGCTGCCAAAAAAAGGGTAGCAAAAAATCAATAAAATGTCAGTAACTAACCTCATCACTGGTACATGAAATGAATGTTCCAGTCAAAAAAGTATATACTCCACGAAACAAAGAAACAAAACTGATCAGTATTCATAGAACACTCCAGTAAACATCATCTCATTACCTCTAGTCCTCATTTCACCAAGGTTGATAATAATCTTACACTGCTTCCTGGGCCATATCATATTGTATAGGGTTATTTGCATGTAGACACACAGCTTCCTAGGCCATATCATATAGGGTTAATTGCATATAAACCCCTGTACAATCGCCCAACCGTGGATAGATCGCAAGGCAGCTTTTCGACTCTTTTAACCTTTGGAGATCTTTGTTAAATAAAGAATTGTCAAAGAATAAAAAAAACTCACTCAGTGGTCTATGTGCAACAATATAACTAGAGGGGATCTATCTGCAATTGGGCAATAGTACAGGCTAATCTTACATTGCTTCCTAGGTCATATTGTATAGGGTTATTTGCATATAGACACATAGCTTCCTAGACCATATCATATAGGGTTAAATGCATATAGACCCCTGTATGATGGACCAACTGTGGATAGATCGCATGGCAGTTTTTGAACTCTTGACTCATTTAACCTTTGAAATTCTTGTTAAATAAAACAATTTCAAAGAACAAAAAAACTCGCTCAGTACTTTATCTGCAACAATAGAACTACATGAGTCTATTATAAGCAATTGGGCAATTAACCATATCATATAGGGTTAATTGCATATAGAACCCTGTATGATGGCCCAACTGTGGATAGATCGCAAGGCAGTTTTTGGACTCTTGACTCATTTAACCTTTGAAATTCTTGTTAAATAAAAAATTTCAAAGAATAAAAAAACTCGCTCAGTGCTCTATCTACAACAATAGAACTACACGAGTCTATCAGCAATTGGGCAATAGTACAGGCGGTCTATCCGCAACTAAGCCTACCACATATTGTTCTTTGGAATGCCAAGAGTGGGGAGCAAAAAGAAAAAAAAAAACATTCAACAATGCAGAAACCTACTTGGTTTCTTGGGTTTACATTTTTGCTTACCTTCGGTAGCGACCATAACCAGGACTCGGCTCCCTCTCATATGAGGCAGGTCCATTGTAACGATCATAGACTGGGCTGCGAGCTCGGCCATAGTCGGGGCTAGGGCGGGACCTGCGACGGA